>NC_142789.1:26648872-26948872 GCF_988280905.1 Pimephales promelas
CCGCTTCCAAACCAACTCTGGTGCGGTTCTAATAAAATATGAACACAGCACGGAACAATGACGTCGAACAAACAAAAAACGGGACCTGAGGTCACAAGATATCCCTAAAAACGACAGAAGGCTCAAGCTTACCTGTTTTTTCTCGTCATAGGAGTTAAGTCGCCCATTACACTCCGGTACAGGCGTCGGAAAAGCCCTCTCTTTGCAGCAGATCTTTGATTGTGTGTAACATAAGAATTCCTGCTACCGTTTTGACTCTGTTACACATTTTATAAGCTCTTCACAAGTTCCTAAGCTGGTAAAAATACCATCATATGGAGTATAGACAGACCTACAATGAGCGCGTTTAGCCCAGAAAACAGCATTGTTTTGAATGTTGGGTAAGTTAAGTTGCAAAATATACATCATCATTTTAATTCTTTAAAGGGATAGTTCACTTTGAAATAAATTTTTTATATGTTTTAGCTTACCTCAAGGGCATCCAAGAGGTGTCTTTGTTTCTGCAGTAGTTTCAATTTTGATATTTTTAGGTCAAACCGTTCTTGTCTGTCAGTCATATAATGGAGGTCTATGGTCACCACCTCAAAGAGCATGCACAGAGAAGTCCAATTTAAACATGATTTAACGACTCATAAATGTAAGGACACATTGATGGCCTAAGACACGAAACGAGCGGTTTGTGTGAGAAAACGAACAGTATTTATATCGTTTTTACCTCTTGTAACTACAGCCACAAAGCGTGGACGTGGCTGTGGTTACAAGAGGTAAAAACGATATAAATTCTGTTCGTAAATACTTATAATACTTTAGCAGTAATATAAATACTGCTAAAACATACCAAAAATTAATTTCATAGTGAATCTTTAGGTTTGGTGTTAAAAATGACAGTGTGTTTTCATTTTTGGTCTGGACCAAAAGAACAAAGAGAACAAAACAAGTGTGAACACACAACTTAACTTCGCATTATCTGGCATTTTACATTAAAATACTGTCAAACTGATGCAAGTAAAGACAAAAACTATATTTTACCATAAAAAAACAACATTATTGTATTTGATGGAGTATAATAAGTTTTGTTTCCTCTCATATTTGTTTTCAGTAAATGAACATTTGGATCTTTTGTGTTTCTTTTTCTATTATTTGGTTAAAGTTTATTGCATTATGTTGGTGTTGTTTTATGAAGGAGACTTACAATAGATCTGATTCCTCATGTGACTTTCTCTTTTACCACCTGTACTTGTTTTACCACAAGTATATAAAATACAGTTATAAGTTGTAAAAAAAATGCAGGCACCAATATATAATCCAATAATACTGGAATCATTGTTCTTGTCAGTATTTTACAGTGAATATCTAGCAATCGCAGTTGCCTTTTTACCGAAAATTGAACAGGATATTTTTGGAGTGACTTGTTGGAGGGTTCTTTTGACTCGTGGTAAGCAACCACCCAAAAAACAGGCAGGCTAGCCAAGTGTCAGATTTTTTTTTTTTTTTTTTTTTTTTTTTTTATCTTGGCATTTGGGTGCAGTCTTTTCCTTTTTTGTTCGTTTGTCCAGTATGGCATGCTATATATGGTGTCTGGCTAGAAGATGAGGGCCGGACATGTCCTTTCTCTGGCATGGAAGTGCACAGATGACCAGGCCATCTGCATTCCGGCTTCGATTGGTTTCAGCATAAATGTACATTTCTCACTCTCTCTCTCTCTTCCTCACACGCCCATGAATGCCCACACATCCTCACTTTTCATACGAGTGAAAACAGGTGCTCTCTTCTTCATCATCTCAGTCACTGTTGCCATAGCAACCCTCTCCACAGCATCAGCGTCATCCCAGCGAGCAGCAAGTGGTCCCCACCTCTGAGAAAAACTGCAGGGCACTTTTCATTTTGACTCATCTTTCTGGAGAATAGACACAGGCTTTATCCTGAAAGAAATTGAAGGAAGTTATGTTTGCTTCAAAATGAGAAGGAACAAAAGGAACTTACGTCTTTGCATTTTGCTTAACTCTAGGCTGATATGAGAGAGATATGCACACCCAGACTGATCTCATGAAGTAACGTGTGTATGACACGCCAATTCATATTTCCATTTTTGGCGTGCTATCAAGACGCATAATCGCCTTTCAGCGTGTTTATGAACGCCGTTGACTTAACGTTACATAAGTTCTGTGGGGGAAGACGTGTGTTCTGTCCATGTAGAAATGATTGACTTGTGTTGAACCCATTTCTGCACTGACCACAAATGTCTTGTTGGCGATTTTGAAGTCTTCGACTGCATTTTGAAGTGTGTTCTCTTTTCTAGGATGCACTAAACACCCTTGTCGATCTGCGAGGGGCTTTTCTCACGGACGCCTGGCTCTCCGTGTTACAGAAGCTTGAGAGATGTATGGCAGCGCGCGGGCCGTCGGCCACATGGAGGGCAGCCCCGCTCGCTCCCCGCGGCTGCCCCGCTCTCCTCGGTTGGGGCACCGTCGGGCTAACAGCGGCAGCTCGGGTGGCAAGACCTTATCCATGGAGAACATCCAATCCCTCAATGCTGCCTACGCCACGTCTGGCCCGATGTACCTGAGCGACCACGAAGCCGTCGGGTCCACGGCTACCTACCCCAAAGGCACCATGACGCTGGGTCGGGCCACGAGTCGAGCGATGTACGGCGCTCGGGTCACGGCCATGGGCAGCACCCCTAACATCCACACGGCAGGAATCCCTCACGCCGACCTGCTGTCTTACGGCGACCTGGGCTCGCTGTCGATGCTCCACCACCAGGGGACGCCGTCTGCTCTGCTGCGGCAGGCGGTCAGGGGAGGTGGCGGGGAACTTTTGGAGCTCCAGGCACAGCTACGGGACATGCAGAGAGAAAACGATCTCCTACGGAGGGAGCTGGACCTGAAGGACAGCAAGCTGGGCTCCTCCGCCAACAGCATCAAGAGCTTCTGGAGCCCCGAGTTGAAGAAAGAACGTATAATGAGGAAAGAGGAGGCAGCGCGCACTTCTATCCTTAAAGAACAGATGCGGGTGACCCATGAGGAGAATCAGGTAAGGATGGTTACCTTACCTGACATGAATAGACTCTAAAAATACCCTTGCACATTTTAAAATAAAGGTTCTTCAGAGGTTGTTTGCAGGACTTCTTCCTAAGGCCCATTTTCTGGGGTTCTTTGAAAAAGTTATTGATGTAACATAAATTATGTTTTTCAAATTAGTATATTGGTTCTAGATATCAAACATTTTTCTTTGTACCACCAATATGTAGAACTTTCTAAAGAACTATAGAACTAGAAATGGGTTCTCAAATTATGTCAACTTGTTCTGCAAAACCCTTTTTGGGACCTTTATTTTTAACAATGAATTTTGCTAAGATGTAAAAACAATAGATTATGGCATTTATAGATCATTTATTGCCTTCTCATTACTTTTGATAAGCTTAGCAAGAGTTTGATGTACACTACTGTTCAAACGTGTGGGGTCAGTAGTTTTTTTTTTTTTTAAACACTCTTAGGGCTCGTTTGCACAGAATAAAAGCAAAGCAAAAACACAAGACGCGGGCAGTGGAATGGGGAAAAAATGCAAGGTCTCGAAATGCGTTCTTTAAAAGTTGAACCTCTCGGTTACATAAGTAACCCTCTTTTCCTGAAGGAGGGAATGGATAAGTAACGTGGACGTACCGACGAATTGGGATTGCGCCAATTCGTCTGTAATGCCTGGTTCAGATTACACGATTTTAGCCCTATTTTGGCCCGATCAGTTTGACGTAGGGTGTCGTGGGGATTCTTAAACGTCAACGGGCGTCGGGACACAAGATTCGATCGTATCATCTCGCATAGTGTGTCATAGTGGGCGACAACCTACCTCGCATCTGCGATGCTTCACGACATCACGACAAAAAGACTAGCATGTTTAATTTTTTTAACGGTCGTCCACGACGGTTCCGTCACATGTATGAGGTTGACCAATAGGAGCACAAGCTTTTCCGTACACAACTTTCAAAAATGCCGAAACGAAAGAGAAACGATTAGTTTCTACTAGTTTCTACTAGATTACTAGTTTCGCCTTCTTGATGACATCACGTCACGTGCCATGTTAAAGACGGCACGCTATGACTAGTCAGGAAAGCAACGTGTAGTCTGACATGTTTCTCATCCACGACGCGACAAGATTTTAGGAGCCGAAATCGTGTAATCTGACACAGTGACTATCGTGACAGACATAAAAAAATCGTGTAATCTGAACCAGGCATTAGTCAACGTACATCGAGCATGACGACTGGAATTGAACGTGTTGGTTACGTATGTAACCCTAATTCCCTGAAGGAGGTAACGGAGACATCTTTGTACGTTGAACGTAACCGACTGAAAGGGAATTGTTTTTAACTTTTTAAAAGACGCGAGTGCAACGGTTATTTACGTCCGTCTTGTGCCGAGTGTTTAAATAGAAAAACAATGGAAAAGGAAAAACATGTTCTGAGTTATTCAGCAAGGACGCATTCAATTGATCGAAAAACGGCAATAAAGACATTTATGTGGTTATAAAATATTTCTATTTCAAATTGTGCTCTTTTGAACTTTTTATTCATTAGACGAATCCTGAAAAAAATACAAAAATATTAAGCAGCACAACTGTTTTCAACATTGATAATAATAAGAAATGTTTCTTGAACAGCTACTGTAGTAAATAAATACATTTTAAAGTACATTAAAATAGAAAACATTTATTTTTAAAACTACTGTATTTTTTGATCAAATAAATGAGCAGCCTTGGTGAGCAGAAGATTCTTCTTTCAAAAACACTTAGAAAAACGATCCAACCCCAAAAGTTTGAACGGCAAGTACTGCGTTTAAAGAAACCATTGTTAACCCAAAAATGCAAACTGGCATTGGTTTACTCACCCTCATGTTGGTCAAATCCATGTTACTTTCATCTGTGGAACACAAAATACTCAAAATGTAGAATGGAAAATGTGTATTCTTAAAATGTACACGTTCCTTTTTCCACGGCACACAGAGTTTGAAACGACATGTTGATTCCCTTTAAGACTAGTCCATTAGCCTTCTTGAGGGAAACGCCTAGTCCATGAATTCTTGTGTTGCCAAGGTTGCTCGTTCTGCTTCCAGTTTTGGTGTCATCTGTGGGCTGTGCTCCTTTCTTCTCCTCCGTTCTGTGTCTCATTCAACTGTGTAATCACACTCTCACTCTTTTTTCCACCACCCACTCTCTTGCTCTTTAAGTCTCGTTCACAGCTGATTTCTTTTTTTGGGTTGTCTGTCTTTTATGTGGCACTTCTGGAAAGAGGCTCTTATAATCATTAATATTTCATAATTTAATCGGATGTGGCAGTCTGTCAATGGACAGGCCAAAGCCACAAATACTGGAACACATTTTAGACAGGCCTGGCTCTAAAATTTAAGTAGATGAGCCACATTCAAAGCCAAGTTGTTCAAGCCAAGCCAACATTCAAATTGTACAATATCTTATATTCAGATATGTGTGACCGCAAATTAGTTGAATTCTATTTTTATTCTGCCAAGTTGCTATAGGGCATTTCAGAATGTTTGTAAACAATAGGCACCGCGATACTTCCGGGTGGCAGAACGCGAGCGGCTTCCATTGACTAACTGAAGAGATCCAGCCGGCAACTGAACAGTTACACAGTTAAAATCATTGTTGTTGATCAAAGTTGAATCTATGGCGAAAATATGTTGTGTTTGGGGTTGCGCCACCAGATATACAGCAAAAGGTGTAGGTTTTTTTTATCGATTTCCTTCAGAAAAAAGTAAATCTATCCAGCGGAACCTGTGGGTGAGGAGGTTAAAGCGAGTGGACGTCGTCAAAAGTGCATGTCGTCTTCTAATTATGAGCCTGAGCCTGATTTAAACCCAACCATTTTAATACGTGGGTCGTTATATAACTGACGTTCTCAACTAACTTAGTTATTTCTATTACTTTCTATGTTACTTTCTTTTGAGCGGTGAGTAAAGGCTTCTTCGTCGTAAATGCTTCTGATTGGCCAATGCGTTCAATAAATCAACACATATGTCTGTGATTGGCTACATCGCTCATCGCTGCAGTCACGTTATAAAATGAAACTCTGCCATGTAAGTCATTTCTATTTTGTTTTAGTTGTTCTTGTTGCTTTTCTGCAACAGATGAATACAAATGTATTTGTTTTATTCATAGATATTTCTAGTTTGCGGGAGTCCCGCGAATCGTTTTATTCTCCTGCAATCCGCACACACAGAGTGCATTACCGCCCGCACTCGGCCATCTAGTCCCGCGCCGCGGTCTAGTGCGTTGGGAGTGCACGTCTCTAGATCAAAGAATCTAAGCTTTAATGATCATGTTAACTATGTCTGAATTTCCACCACGTCTGTTCTTGAATCAACTGTTGAAATGTAGATTAGGCTTCTGCCGGCGGTGTGTCTCCCTCCATGCAATTTACTAGTGTTGCCATAGGGACGCTTCGGCTTTTGCCACCCGGAAGAACGTCTTTTATTGTTGTGACGTCATGGTGAATTGTCGTATATTATATTACAAAAAATGTACTCGTTTAAGACCCTCTACAAAGAATCGGTTACTGGTAAACCCTCTTAAAAAATAATTAAATATTTATATTTACACTACTGTTCTAAAGCTTGAGGGTCGGTCAGATTTTTTATATTTTTTAAAGAAGTCTTTTCTGTTTATTTGATCAAAAATGCAGTAAAAATAGTAATATTATTACAATTTAAAATAACTGCTTTCTATTTGAATAAATTGAAAAATGTAATTTATTCCTGTGATGCAAAGCATCATTACTCCAGTCTTCAGTGTCACATGATCCTTCAGAAATCATTCTCATATGCCGATTTGCTGCTCAAGAAACATTTCTGATTATCATCAATGAAAACAGTTGTGTTGCTTCATATTTTTCTGGAAAACGTGATGCCGTTTTCAGGATTCTTTGATGAGTAGAAAGTTCAAAACAGCATTTAATTAAAACAGAAATCTTATGTAACATCCTAAATGTCTTTACTTTTACTCTGCGTTCTTTCTGAATTAAAATATTATTTTTTAATGCAGCTGCAACATATTTTAGTTCATTTTAAATGTCTGTCAATAGAAAAAAAGGATTTTTACTGCCAGATAATTCTAACCTGTAACACTTGAATATGGCGGCTGTAGAAATGTCTGATAGTGGCATCACCTGCGTTTTGCTCTCTATTGTATTGGTATTAGCTAAACTGGCTTTAAAATGTAGAAAGAAACACAGATTCTGATATAGTTGACATCAGATTTTATTCCTGGTTTATTGGAACATGATCTTGAAAACCAGTTTTGGGGATTTCGGTCTTTTCAGTAAACATGCACGGTTACCAATATGGCTGCCAAGTGAGCTGACTTTCCTGAAAGGGACTTGTGCTTAATAGTGTACAGCTCTTTAGAGTTTAGTTTGACTGTATACACCGTGTAGCACAACCTCTCGTTCCTTTTTGATTACCGCTTTAAAAAAAAAGGGTGATGGTTCAGGATCATGTATTCAACAGTATTCAACAGTTGAGGACTGGAGGCATTTGTTTTCTCACAGTCTCACCTCTGTCTATCTGTGTTTCTGTCTGAGAGTGGAGCACTGGCCTAGTTAAATCACACTCCGTCAGCACGCTGCACGAGGCCAGAAGAAGAAAAAATGTCAAGGACAAATGCTTGTTTGAGAGACTTTGTTTCCCTCCATCTGATTCCTTGTCTTCTCTGCCACCATTTCACTCTAGCGCTGTCCATTATTCCCGCTCTCTCTTTGGCTCCTTTCCTGTCGCACATCCTCACTCCGTGCTTCTTCCTCTCTCTTCCTCGTCCTGTGTCCTTCCCATCCGTTTTGTCCTCCGTTACTCTATCCACCCATCCTCTAAGGCACCATATGGCATTTTCTCACATATTTTGGATGACATATGGATATTGGAATCACCATGTCTCGCAAAGCATTCAGGCCTTTCAACCAGTTCACGAATTTGACTGAATTGCATTTCACATTGGAATTTAGTGACATTTTCTTACTATCCGCTGGTGGGCAAATTTTAACATCCTTAGTTGAGTTTAATCTGGTGCTATGTCTATTTAAATGAAGTCAACACAGGCTTGTTATAGACTGCACTGTATTCACAAAAGTAAATTTGCCTACTGCAATTTAAAGTGTGTTTATTGAGACATTTTGGCAGTTATTCATCAAATGGTGAAGAACGACATCCTGATTTACCGTGCAACCAAATGTGACACTTATACATAACCTGAACGCTGAATAAATAAGCTTTCCGTTGATGTATGGTTTGTTAGGATAGGTTAGGATTCATTAACTACGTATATTACTAATGAAGGGAAATAAAGAAAAATGTAATTTCATTAAAATATTTCACCAGGGACATTTAAAATTAATAAGATCGTCGTCTTCCAGTTCATCCTTTGCCAAGCCCGATCTCTGGACATTCTGTATCATCTTCCCAATCATTTGCGAAAAAAATCATTTACTATGTTCGTTAAATTATTGCTGTCATTAAAGTTTAAATTGGGCAAAGCCACTATCTCAGAATCAATGGCTTGCACTGGGTTTGTTTTAATGCTCTCTACTGCTCTAAATACGTTGTGGAGAGTTATGAACCCGAAAGTGGGAAATCTAAGCTTGACATAGATACCAAACTTGAGTGGGTAATTCCCAACGAACTCTTGGGAGGCGTCTGTTTCGGATTTTTTTTATCGCGCGATTTTGCTGCATCCACTCACAAAAATATTTTTATATATATATATATATTTATGGTAGGAAGTTTACCAAATATCTTCATGGAACGAGATCTTTACTGAACGTATCATTTTGCGCTTAAAGAAAAATCAATCATTTTGATCCATATAATTGTTGGCTATTGCTAAAAAAAATAGTTGTGCGACTTACGACTTTGGTTTTGTGGTCCAAGGTCTTTCTGCATTTTCAAGAGTCAGGTCACGCGTCTGGATCTTGCAAATTGCATTACGCACAATTGTTTTGTGCATTTACCTGATTTGCCTAATTCCTTTGGTGAATTGTGCACTAAAACAGCACAGATAATGCATGCAAATAAAAGAAATTGCATTAAGTCGGCACAGTACTTTCCTTCCTATATCTCATAATGTATCATTGCAATGTGAGAAGGGATTTTTAACAAAAATGAAATGCTGAAATATGCCATTTGCTTAAATATTCAGGTTCTGGGCTGCAGACGTTTATTTGAATAAATAACAATGACCCTAGTGGGGGCATAATTTCCTTGCAAATGACTTGAGAATAATTTAAATTACTATCACATTTTCTGGATAAAAGCCCTCCAGTTCAAGTATTCTGGTTGTAAGTGAAGGGCATTTGTGGAGATGAAGCCTTGAGAAGTTATAAATTTCAAAGATCTAAAGGAAAACAAATGCATAAATTAGCAGCCGCGGGGTGGAAATGGGTTCGTATTAAAACTGAGGAAAGAAGGGATGAAGCAAAATACAGTGTAGTATTGCAGGAGGTGGCTAGAAACTGAAGCTTGTGACTGATAGTTCGTTATCAACAGGTCAGTTACTACACACAGGGCTAAAGTAATATCGGAGTGGCATAATAAAAGTCCTGTCAGATAGATTATATAAAAATTGCAGTGAACAAGTGGTCTCCAAATAACCTGAATGACCTGGAGCAAATATACTGTATCTGGTTGCTCAGGAGATTTACTGGAGTTCTCACGTTCGATTGAAGACTCTTAAAAACAGAAACTAATTAGACTGGTGTCTTTTTCAAATCTGAACACAGTGTGAGAGATATTGTTGAGATCTCTTCTGAAACTCTAGAGGAGTCAAATGTGAGATTAGGGTGTTTTTCTCTGGAGAAAAATGTAATAAGCAAGAGTAGATAAAGTACATTGAGAGGTTCTGATTACTTCATTGCTCTTTATTATGCTTTTGTTCACGTTTTCAACTGTCTTTAGTGTTGCCAAGTGCAACATATTCAACATCTTTGTTGAACCTGGACCAACATTCCAGGTTCAGATTTGAGGGACAATTTTACAGTTTATGTCAAGTTTAGGTTTACAACCTTAGTTTTATTCATTTCCCTCTGATTTTAGGGATAACATGGTTACACTCTTAGAAGAAAAGGTTCTATATAGAACCTTAAAAGGTTCTATCAGCGCTACGTATTTGGAACCCCTAAAAGGTTCTATACAGAACGAACCCTTTAGGATTCTTTGTAACCAGGAAAAAGGTACTATATGGAACCTTTTGGGTTCATTCATTATCATTTGTTTTGTCCTTTCCGGATTAAATTTTTCATATTATTGACAAACATCAAAACCCTAAAATCAAATGTATTTATGAATGCATGTGAATGATCACAAAGTTTAAGATATGGGGGTTAGAAAATGTATATATTTATATCATTGTATGTATATCAATATCACCCGAATAGTGCCATTTTAGTTTTTTAATATAAAATTACTGCAAGATCGCTATCGAGGAGCAGATGTTACAGGAGATACTGGAACTCAAATGAGATTAGACATGCAAGTTAGGCAGGCTTATGTGTCTCATTTCTCCTTTCCGTGATGCTGTCCCTTCATCTAAGTCTTCAAGGTTAAAACAGGATGGTGTCACCACAGCTCCCAGGAACACCTGTGTGTGTGCGTGTGTGTGTGTGTCCCTGAAAATGGGAAAGGACATAAGCAGAGCTGCAGGTACTGATCCAGTGACAGTGCTACCGTGACACGGTTAGTGCCCTGTGGTAGAAAGTAACAAGATTAGACATGCAAGGGGTTTCTTATGAAGCCCTTGGAGTTTAGGTTACACCACCAGACATTGGATTCATATTATTATGCATTTGTTTTAATTGAAGTGGTGAAAATCAGTAATAAACTGTGCATTTTAAATGTAATGTAAGTCGTTTTAGATTTAGCCTCTTCCAAGTGCATACATGTCAATGTAAAAGGACGTATGGTGATGTTTTACATATAGGCTTTTATGAGACATAACAAAATATGCAAACAAAAAGGTGTTGTGCCTGGAAAGTTCCATAAATTGGAGGTTGGTTCGCTTCATCTTAACTGTAAGGATTAAAAAAAATACTGGGTTGGTCTAACCCAATTTTGGGTCAAATATGTACAAATACAGCCGTTGGGTTATACATTTTTAAAATGCATTTTCAATCCAACATTTGGGTTTGACCCAAAATTGAGTTAAAACAACCCAGCACTTTTTTTAGAGTGTATTTATTTATTTTTTATTAAAACAAATATTATTATTTTATATTATGAAATAAGTGTTAAAATATTTTTAAACTTAATATTTCTTCATAAATGTTTTGGTTCGAAATATATATATTTTGCATTTACCTTAAAATGCATTTTCTTGCCCATTAAAGCAAATATAATATATTATAGCATTTGACTGTTTAAACAAAACATATTTTCACTTTCAAAGGTATATTTCCTTATTTTTTCACCATATATATTTAGCATAAAATTGAAATGATTTTTGCCCCTTGAAGTACATATTTTAGAATATTTTGGCCTTTGAAGGTTTAAACAAAACACTTTTTACATCATATGCTATTTAGCATAAATTTGAAAAAATATGCTAAATGCTGTATGGGTATTGTGAGATATTCTTCGCGCATTCTGGACACTGCAATAAATATCCATCAACCCTATTTCTGACAAGCAAGAGAGCAGCAGTGAGCAATAGCCAATGATATTCCAAGATGAACGATCTTAAAAAAGTGCAATTACACTTTCCCACTTTACAATCGGAAATGTGATCCAAAAAACATCAAATACTGTATACTTATTGATTCTGTGCAAATCAGTGCAAACATTTGCAATCCTTCCCTTAGTAGTATTTGCTGACCATATACTGTCTTATAGTGAGCACTAGGCTTTAATTTTAGCCCATAATGTCCTGCACGTCTGGACCTCAAGGACACTTGTTGTACTGTGCATGTCCTGAAGATACCGGCTCCACGAAGGAGACGCATCATGCTGGGTTTAGACCAGACTCGATTAGTATAAGAAGCACGTCATCACATGCTGTTAGCAGTTCTCTATGTTCACACCCCTCCTCGTGGCCACATGTTCCTGCTGTGAGTCTGGAGGTGGGCTGCAGTGATGGTGATCAGAGATCCTTCGTCACATCACTCGGGATGTTCAGAATGGCATCCCAGACAGAAATTAATGGCGCTTTTCTACTGCACGGTACGGTTCGGAACGGCACGCTTTGGTGTTTTTCCACTGCATGGTACGGTATGGCTCCAAGTGTACCGTACAGATACTAAAATGTGATGTGAACAGTGAACACACTGCAGATCACTGATTGGTCAGAGTCAGACAGAAGCATCACTACCAGCGTCATTGTATTTGCGAGACATCAAACCCGCTAGATTTAAATAGCCAGTAACAGCCTCCGCTGTAGCACCTGTCTTAAAACTACTTGCTGGACTTGCTTGAAGAAAAAAAAGAAAACTTATTGTCAGAAAGGTCTGAGTCTCAAGGTTTCAAATTTTGTGAAAAAATTGATATTTTGACAGGAATGTATTAATTTGTAAAGGCAGAATGTATACAATTAAAGATATCTGAATGCATCTTGTTAAGTTAAGCATGCATCAAAGTGAGGTCATGAGATGACAATGTAGCATGCAGACGATTGTAACTTTTATTTAGCATACTAATACTGCGTACAGTTTCACACTAGTTATACAAAAGTTTAGTGCACTGCTGAAAAACCAGCCTAAATCAAACTTATCGTTTTTTTCATTATTCTTTAATGAATAGAAAGAACAGAATTTATTTGAAAATACAAATGCCTTTACCGTCATCTTTCCTGAATAAAAAAAAATAATTGATTTCTTACCGACCCCATACTTTTTAATGGCAGTATAAAAACAGGAAATGTTAGTGCAGGAAATGCTATCACATTATTACACTTGATGTTTTTTTTTTAAAGAGTCTATTCCCTATAGGAACAAATTGTACTTTTCAAGAATAAAATACATCTGAAAAGGGTTGTAATAACGTAACTTGTGACCTTCCTGTTAAGTCTGGTAAATCCTCTCGGTCACGGGGTCGAGAAAAAGTGGTATTGGATCTAAATAGCCTGTGCAACCTCTTGATCTTAGTCTAGTTCTTCTAAAACGATCCTCTCCCCTTGGATTGATGGTTCCCCTTGATGTTAACGGTCCGGCTTTGATGAATGATGATGGGGGTGCATCTGTTGGGTGGGTTGTGCTTGGTGCTAATGGCTCTTTTGTAGCTCAAGACTCAGAGGTGAGGTGAACAGATGAGTGAGAATGTCCTCAGGCGCTGTGGGCTAGTTTAGCTCAAGTGTGGTTGGTTGTTTTTGAGGTCTTTTTTATTTTCTCTCTCTCTCTCTGTCGCCTCCTCCGCTTCTCTGACTCCTTTTTTTTTTTCCGGCTCTCTCAATTGCTCAGCCCCTCGGGTGCCGGAAAGAAAGCCAATACAAAAAGGATTAGTGGGGGCTGACTTGTTTTTGATTTGTACAGTAACAAGATTTGATGGTCTGTGTTTAAATGTGATGGTATCAAGGAGAATAATGATCCACACAGCACGTTTCAGCATGACTGAGAAAGCTAATGGAAAGACCAGATTTCGATTGTGCATTTAATGGCTAAAATTAATAAGCCGTTTTGACTTTTCAGTCAACACTTTTCTGTTGCCGCTAGCATCACAAACAAAATGGCTTAAAGGGATAGTTTTTCCAAAAATTAAAATGTTGTCATTAATTACTCACTCTCAAGTTAAAATGAAACGGAGAAAAAATCTGCTTGTCATACAAAGCGTTCGAGTCTCTTCAGAAAGTTGAGACAAAACCACTCAATTCTCATGGATTAGTTTTACATGAAAAGTGGTAGTTGCGTAACTGTCAATGGAGGGACAGAAATTTCTCTCAGATTTCATCAACAACAAAAAAAATCTTAATTTGTGTTCTGAGGATGAACGAAAGTCTTACAGGTTTGGATTGGAAAGACACGAGGGTGAGTAATTAATGGCAGAATCGACATTTTTGGGTGAACTATCCCTTTAAATGATGTTTTTCCATCACTGTGCAACAAGAGTACCTCGGTAAGGAGTGTATCTTGTTCAATCTAGTCTGTTCTGTGGCAATTATAATCTAAAATGGCATTTCATGGTGATATAAATCATCTAGGGCATAATCTAATGCCATACAACCAGAATATTAGCATTTAAATGAGCATGCTCATTTCATCCAGTGCTAGCGTGGGCATGTGCTGTAATTGAGACATGACTCTTTGCCGAGGCTGTTTGGCATCTGATCCAGAGGTCTGTGGAAGCTTGTGGGTCTCTACGCCAGCTTAACAAGCAATAACTTTCCAAACTTAGCCATCCACTCGACACATATAAGCTAAATCAGAGCAAAGTGGCTCGGTCCGTCACACTACTTGATCTTTTGAGGGATTCTCTAACAAAACTTTTTTTTTTTATAATGTTTCTCTGATCAGGATACATACACTGATGTCAGTTAGTGTTTAAAATCCTGAAAATCATAGTGTTTTAGGTTTTAATTTCAGATTTTTTAAGTTTTAATCACTGTTGCAGGAAAACATGAGATTTACCTTACATTTACAGTAAATTGTAGTGTTAAAGGAACAATCCGACTATTTGAGACTTTGGCTTATTCACCGTATCCCCCAGAGTTAGATAAGTACATACCTTTTTCATCTCCGTGCGTGCTGTAACTCTGTCTGACGAACCCACCGCTAGCCTAGCTTAGCACAAAGACTGGATGTAAATGGCTACAGCTAGCATACTAATCCCAAATAAGTATTTCCCGTTTTTTTGGTTGGAATTCTATAAAAAAATCATGGCATTACCAGGTCTCCCCTGTTTATAGTCGCAGCTCTTTACAATACAACGAACACCCATGATTGTATATGCTTTTACTATCTAGTAATTGCTCTATTACTCCAACTCTGAACGAACTAAGTACACCAAGTAGCAGTGCTTCGCCTTCTAAGAATATAGTTCCCAATATTTATACGGTTAAAAGATGGCTGTGTCTCATATGACCTTGTTATTTGTCCACTCTGTGACTATACAAATCACAACATGTAAATAGGAAAATGTTTGCGTCATTTTGTCACTTATTTGGGATTAGTATGCTAGCTGTAGCCATTTACATCCAGTCTTTGTGCTAAGCTAGGCTAGCTGTGGGTGCGTCAGACAGAGTTACAGCACGCACGGAGATGAAAAATGTATGTATGGACTTATCCAACTCTGGGGGATATGGTGAATAAGCTAAAGTCCCCAAAAGTCGGAGTGATCCTTTAAGCTGGTTCAGTGAATATATGGGTCAATATGTCTACATTCGCAGAGGAACATCATCACAAACTTCAGTTCTGCTTGTAAATGACAAAAGACGTTTGAAGAAAAGTGGCCATCTTAGCAGTGCTCCTATGTTTAATGGGGAAAGACGAAATCGATGATCAAAATTCTAGCAATAAAACAATGATGTCATAATTGTTTCTCAAATTATGCAAAAAGACGCCTCTATTAACAAGGCGATTAGCTCTTTTACCTGAAAGTCACGTCTTCCATTCCTAAAGCAGCATATTTTCTCCCTTTTTTTAATGAAGGATCCGTCTCCTTGCACTGCCTCTTGCATGACTAAGCCAAAAGAAGGGAATTATGGGTATAACAACGCCTCCATTTCCTGTTGCCACGGCTAACAAAGTAATGATCTTCGATCGCATTCTTTCCCTGTTCGAACAAATTGCCGAAAACTAAATGCGAGGCGCAGACACTGATTCTTTAATCAGAGATTTTTCTCATGCATTCATCGTGATTACCAGTCTAGAGCGGCGGAGGATGCGAAACAGGAATGGATGGATGGGTGAAAAGCACTTTTGCGAGGGGAAATAGTGGCCGGAGGGAATTAGTAGATAGATTAGCAAAACAAGCCTCTGTGATAGACAAGTGAAGAATTGAAAGAGAGATGAAATGCTGTTTTCTAGTCACTGTTTTTGTGAATAACGAGACTATAAATAAATATGTGTGTGTGTGTGTGGGGGGGGGGGGGGGTGATTGTGGAGAAGAACATTAACTACAGACAGTTGCTCAGCACAGATTGTGGTTATTGATCTTGTGTGTGTGTTTGTTGTGTACTAGCATGCAGCGATGATAATCCCTGAGATGTGTAGTGGCTTTCCACATATGAAATATTTCTTTCTCTCATGCACCCTCATAATGAGATTATAAGGAGGTTTAGCCAATGTTGCTATTGAACTTGTTTTAATCAAATTGAGGAGATTAAGCTCATAAAAACTTAAAACTTGGCATATGCTGATTTTAATCACAACAAGTAGTTATTTAAACACTTTAATCACGTATTCAACTCTGACCAAAATGCACGTGTGTTCACGCGGACAGCGACATGAAGTGCAATATGGTCAAAAATATCAAAATGGAGTAAAAGGACAGAGGCCGGATACCAACGGCAAGCAAATGTGGAAGAGCTTGGCGAATAACATTTGTGCTGCATGTGCATGGGTTATACGAATAAAGACAGTGAAAATAATTCTCTTAGAGTATAATCAGAACAACAAAAATTGCACGTAAACAAGAGCTTGTCATGCAAATGTCTTACTGCGATTAAGTCCTTACTCTGATTATTGGAAGGAATCACATTATTAATGCACATGTAAACTTAGTAATTGTTGTCCAATCACAAAATGAACTAAATCCATCTAGATCAGAGGGTTTCAATCATTTAAAATACCTAGGACCTTGTTTTTTGTTTTTGTTGTTGTTTTTTTAACATTACACTAAACATTTCCACGGACCCCACTTCGAAAACCCCTGATCTAGATAATTAAGTTTTAGAATGAACATGCAATTTCAAATGGATTTTTATCTCTTTATACACACTACTGGTCTTTTTGTGAATTATTAAGTGCATTTCAAAATTCAAAAATGTTGTTTAATTGTCACAATATAGTTGCGATAATGTACGTGTTAACAACACCTACGTTTTCATAATATTCAGTATTATAGCCAGTATTCAGTAACTTATACCATTATGTTGAATGATGGGGTTGGAGGGCTGCAGAATTGATCACTTTAATGCTATTTTTTGTTCCGGTTGTTGTTTTTGCTTTTTGTGTAATCATTCAGTTTGAGGTTGACAGACAGAGGAAACTATTTGTACACATTTGGAATGAGCTGATGGATGTTGTGCTGAAAGATGAAGCGTCTGTCATGCGTGCGTGTGTGTGTGTGTGTGTGTGTTATGTTTATATGTAATTCTGGTAAACCCTACATTATCGTTATACCCCACAGAGATGGCAATATCCGAAATCCTTGTCCTTGTGGGGACATTTTTTGAAAATCTCTTATACATCATATAAAGTGAATATTAAAGTGTAAAAATGCAGAATGTGTTCTGTGATGGGTAGGTTTCAACGCATCATATGCACTGTAACATACCTTCATGATTTGCAATCACAACATTTTTTCTTTTGTCAAATCAACTTAAATTATTTATGTGGTTCAGATAACATAATATTTTGAGTTTTTAATGATTAAATCAATGCCCTTCATTGTATTCACTCAATTTTTCCCATTTCAATGAACTTAAAATTTTAAGGCAGCCATTTTTTAAGTTAAACCAACAATATCACAACATTTTTTCTGTTGTCAAATCAACTTAAATAATTTATTTAGTTCAGATAACTTATTATTTTGTGTTTCTGATGATTAAATCAATCTCCCTCATTGTATTAACTCAATTTTTCCAGTTCAATGAACTTAAAATTATAAGGTAGCCAGGTTACTTCATTTTTTAAGTTAAACCAACAATATTTTTTACAGTGTACTACTCCAACGCACATGGCACCCTTTTAACAACACTCTTCGGTTCTGGTAGGTTTAGGTTTGGGGTAGGTTTAGGGTTAGACCACTAGGAGGCGCCTTCTGGCCCAAATATATATATACGTATATATATACATATATATATATGTGTGTATATCTGCGTCTCATATTGACGCTAAAGGGTGCCATGTGCGTTGGATGTCTACGCTTTGGCAAAAGCTTCGTACATGACGCCTTGGGATGAGAACGGGCTGTAGGTTTAGGGGTTAGGACTGTATAGGGGATGTCTAGAATATACAGTTTTATGGGGAAAGTCCCCATAAAACATGAAACATGTGTTTATTATATTTTTTATTTACACTATTTTTCAAAAGTCTGGGGCCAGTAAGTTTTTTTTTTTTTTTTAATTTTGGAAAATGTATGTGTTTTTTTTTTATTTTATTTAAATATATTTTTAAATGTAATTAATTCCTGTGATTTTCAGCATCATTACTCCAGTCTTCAGTCTCACATAATCTGCGACACGTTTAAAACATTTTCCTCTCGTTTTAAACACAGAGCATAGAGATACAATATGTGATGATAGTGGGGGGGTAATGAGTAATGAGAAAGACAGGAAGTGATGTGGGCTGCCTCGGGATGCTGTGGAATATTCTCTCCCTTTATCACTCGCTGCCGTATGGGATACATATTCATGCCTGCTTATGCTTCAGTGCATCTGAGAGCTGCTCACACACACACAACATGAAAGTTGAACACTTCTGAATGACTCAGCTATCTCTACTCAAACCTCATGCTCTTAAAGGGGCAGTTCACCCAAAAATGAAAAGTCTTTTACATTTCCAAAGGTGAACATGGTCCCTTTAAATGCATGGGACCATATATCTAACGGAGTTTATTCTGGCCAGCATTTTGCAACTCATGGGATTGTGGTCCTTAGCAAACTGTTGTAATTATGCAAATGGAATAATTGGACCGTTTCCTCAAATTCTTTGCCAGCCAAGACAGATTATTGATTGGAGACGGAAAGAGGAGGAGGGGAGGATAAGGAATTGGGAAGGAGACGGGTAGACAGAAGGCCCTCGTGTCCTCAATAAACGTCCTGATTTGAAGGAAACACAATCTGGGAAGAGTGAAACAACAGAAATAGCGAGTTTGTTCAGTAGACTAATTAAATTAGCCAAACGCTATCCCCTCTGTCTTTGCGTGTGTCATGCATATCTAAGCTGTATCCGCAACGTTTATCTGTGATAAATCGAGAGCATGTTTGATTGTGTGTGCGTTTGCAGTCGTGCGTGAACGTGTGTGTGTCTGTTTAAGGAGTCTGAATTAATTTGCTAATGTGCCTGCGGTAAACACAAAAGACTCCTTACAGCTGCATTGGATTCTTTAAGAGGGAACGAGCGCAGACTATCAGAGAGTCAAAAAGCCCAATCAGTCATTTATATTGGTAGTTACATTTTAAGGATGAGTGAATTTCATCTCACAAAACCTGGCTAAAACATGTCATAGCTCACCCTTGAATTAAAAAAAAGGAATAAGAAATTTAGAGAATAGAGAATAAGAATATTTATATATATATAGTATATAAATATATATATATATATATATATATATATAAATTTGATGCATGTAAACCTGTTGGAGACTCCAAAACAACATTAGGAAACTTTAAAATAGCATAACGTAGCCCGACTGTATGTATATAAATATAAATATAAATATATATATATATATATATATACAGTCGGGCTACGTTATGCTATTTTAAAGTTTCCTAATGTTGTTTTGGAGTCTCCAACAGGTTTACATGCATCAAAGGTCAAAAAACGGTTTTATTTTCTCATAATATTCATTTGCACATCACCATATTTTTATTGATTATCAAACGACTCGTCAGATCAAATCCGTCCTTTCCGCGAGCTACTATGCTCTGATTGGCCAGACAGCTCAGTCTGTAGTGATTGGTCTACCATGAAAACAAAAACGCCCGTTGCCATAACAACATCAGCTCTGCTTGTTCTGAGGCTTCCCACACCTTAAACTAAACACATTTAATGAACAATTATGCCAATTTTACCATATCAATCCGAGCGCGAGTCCGATGATGAAACACTGGAAGAACTAGTCATTCAACCCAAACCTCGAGCAGGACGTTTCTCATGATACTCTACTCAATCTGAGGCACATTATGAGATGTTGCAACTGTAATTCCTCACCATCAGCATTAAAGGGATACTTCACCTCTGGAAAGATGAATGTGTATTTAAAATAGGTCATTTATGCACAAAAAAAATTTGAAATTATTTTAGAATTTGGTATTTTCTCTCTCTCTCTCTCTCTCTCTCTCTCTCTCTATATATATATATATATATATATATATATATTATACATTATGTTGATTGCTTAATACATATTTTTAAATCCTTTGA
Organism: Pimephales promelas; assembly: GCF_988280905.1. Classification (NCBI taxonomy): domain Eukaryota; kingdom Metazoa; phylum Chordata; class Actinopteri; order Cypriniformes; family Leuciscidae; genus Pimephales; species Pimephales promelas. The sequence continues at coordinate 26,669,163 of NC_142789.1, forward strand.
GACCAATGAAGGAAAAAATCAAAAACTATATGCCATATGTTTGAATGTGTGTCTGTATATGTACATATATATATTCTCATTATTTACATTTTGAATTGAGGTTCAAATGTGACTTGGATATTATGCATCATCATTGTGGCTGTTGAGTCTCAAATATGTGTTTTTTTGTGTAGTAGTTTGCATGCATTTTGCATGCGTCCTCTATGTGTTTATAGTGTGTGTCTGTCTCTATATGAGGAGAATGTATAATGGCAGAAGTGTACTAGCCCAAAACGGCATTTCTTACGTAAGACTGAGTGCCCGTTGATCTGGAACTAAGACATGCTGGCACAAGCCAGCTCACAGTTCACTCGTGCGTCTCAGAAACAGCTCTTCCCTTTCCTCTGCTGGTCAAAAGCAGGCATTACACTGCCATAACTCAAATAGATAAATCATACTGCATTTATCCCATTAATATCTAATCTCTTTCCAGAATGATCATTCATATTAACTTTATGACTTCCTATATGGTCTTTAATTGTATTTTCCATTCTGTTATGTTTCCATTTACAATGTGTTTGTATGTGTCCTGAATATAAAATGCCTCATTATTCTTTGTAATTGAATCCTTTGAATAATGTTATGAGTTTTTTTCTTTCTTGTATCATTGCTTAGTCCATCTCCTTTTGCACTCACTCTGCTGTGTTTCATTTTTTTCTGTTCTGTTGCACTCCACAATCATGCAGCACCTGATGGACGCCAGGAGGACAAAGGTTTGTTGTCATGTTCGCCACCGCTAGCGTGCGCAGAACATGGGACCTGATCCTGTCCCTGATCTTTAATCAAAACCAGACTGTACCCTGAACCTGATCCCTGGATTCAGATCTCACAGGTTTCTTTGAGTGTTGTTGTTCTTATCTACTAGGGATGCACAATAATGGTGACAATCAGTATAAACCATATTTGGATTATTAATTATTGCTTTGGTCTGATTAGGCTGGTATGGAAGCTTGTTTCCACCACAGAATTAAAAAAAGGTAATTGTGAATTTTTTTTTGGGTCTCACAATTCTAACTTTATAACTCACAATTGTTGGATTATAATTCACAATTCTTGACTTTTTTTTCTCTTGCAGTTTTGACTTTATAGCTCACAATTCTGACTTTTAGACAATCGTGAGAAAAAAAGTCAGGATTGGGAGATAAATTGTCGTAATTACCTATTTTATTTAATTTTTCAAATTAAATTTATTATTTTATATTTAAAATGTAAATTATAACATTTTTAAATTTTTTTTAAATATAAATTTTGTATATTTTATAGTAATTTTATTATTTAACAAGCCCTTATATTATTTTATTCATTTTTTATTTTATTTTATTTTGTTGCCAAATTTTGAAGACCATTTTCTATGGTATTTTTTTATGTGAAAAAATTATGTACATGTATTAAAAAAAAATAGTAAGTAACATAAGAAAAAATTAAAAAGGCAAAACATTATAGATTACATTGGCAAGCATACTTTCAGCATAACAAGAGCAACGACAAAAATGATATCAGTGCATCCCTACTAGCTACTGATCTGAGACCACAATTGCTATTTTAATTATCTTTAAATGGATCAGATTTATATAAGGACAACCTCAAAAAGGAATGTTTCCCCTTATCTGCTCCTCCATGTTCCTCCAAGATAAGCTAACTCAGGCCTTAAATAGCTGTTTTTTTTCCCTAAAATCCTGACCAAAAGCCTGTAACTCTCGATTGGACCGGTTCTTCTGATGGAATTATGTGTTCTGTTTGTGATAGTGCAAGGGTGTGTGTTGATCTAAATTTCTGGAAGCGATTGTGGGTTATCTGATCCAGTTCTGGACCCGTATACTCTCTCATTCTGCCAAAGGCACCACATGTGCCACATAGACTAGAAAACCCCATTATCTTGTGACTATTTCTAGCACAGTCATTTGTCATTAACCTTGTTTAACAAGTTATTAATTAGTGTTCTCTCAGGAGAAACCTAATCTTTTCTTGTTTCCCTCTCCTAGAATAGACCACACTGTGGTTTTCCTGCTATATCATTCATTTGGATTTCTTTACTAAGACATATAGGCTACTGTATATATAGATATTGATAAATTTGGCATTTTAAATTCAGTAATCAGCATTTTACTGCATTCATGATTGGGAATAAAAAAAAGGACAAAGTCATTATGAATTTAAAAATTAAGCAGTTAAGTAATCTGTAAACACAAACCACTGATGGTACAATGGTATAGGCAATCAGTTCAAGCCCCGCCCATAGAGAAATCTCATTGGTCCAAAGGTCTTATTTTACACTTTAAAAAGTGATCAGTTGATTTAACTTAAAAAAAAGTGAGGAAACCCATTAATAAACTTTATGCGTAATTGAAATAAGGCAACAGTTTTCTCTCTTAAAATGTTTAAAATCAGGAAAATTATATATGAAAAAAACCCATTTGTTAGAACCATACTATTGAAAAGAATAAAACTGTAAAGTTTGGTGTATGTTAGTGTTACTGAAGTGGAGATTTCTGGCTCACAGTGAGGTCTTTATAACCTTTATTTCAAAATCTAACCTGATGTTTTCGATCTCAAAACTTGGGTCTGGTTGAGGATACCCTCTGATTACTCTCTAAATCCCAAACATCCCAAAGCATGTCGAGTTCATTCCTGCTTTTGTTTTCTTCTCCAGCACCTCCAGTTGACCATTCAGGCCTTGCAGGACGAGCTGAGGACTCAACGCGACCTCAACCATCTTCTCCAGCAGGAGAGCGGCTCACGGGGCAGCGGGGGCGATCACTTCACCACCATCGAGCTGACCGAAGAGAACTTCCGTCGACTCCAAGCCGAACACGACCGTCAGGCCAAAGAGCTCTTCCTCCTGAGGAAGACCCTGGAAGAGATGGAGCTGAGGATCGAGACGCAGAAGCAGACGCTGGGAGCCCGAGACGAGTCCATAAAGAAGCTTTTGGAGATGTTGCAGAGTAAAGGGCTTCCCTCAGCCTCGGGAAGGGCATCGGATGAGGAGGAACAAGAGCGAGCCAGGCGTATAGCAGAAGCAGAAGCTCAGCTGGGACACCTAGAGGTGATCTTAGACCAGAAAGAGAAGGAAAACATCCATCTGAGAGAGGTATCAGGTTCTACTCAAACTTTTGAAAGTGGATGTAACCGTTTCAAGTCATTTTCTAAGCAGAGACTATTTTTCTATAGAGACAGTCTCCATGGAACAATCTGAGGTTAAGTGGTTTGCCATGGTAATAAGCAGAGAGATAGTCAGATGCAACTTAGACAGTTACAGCATATGGTCACTGAGTCATCTGGACCCGAGAGAAAAACGTGAGCAGATCCATGCCAGCACACAGATAATGCTCATCATTCACTATGTGCTCAAAGAGAATTTATAGTTTTCACATGACCTTTATAGAAATGCTCACCTGGAGGGCAAAACACCAGTCCACCAGTCATTTTAATCATGTTTGTACTACATACTAACACTAGTTGTGCCAGTAAAATTAAATTAAAAAGAAGCTTGAAAAGCTTGTCATTCATTTCATTGGATCACTTGCTGGTGACGATGCAGCCTGTGAGCAGTCTTAGATATCCATATAAAGGCTAGATGTCTCACGGCGGAGTCTTTATCATCATCACCGGCGGCCATCTTGTCACAGGCAGGCTGATGTTAGGTGGGTGATCAGCACGAACACAAATACTCTTATCTCGTTGAAATCTTGATGGATTTACAAACGGTTTGGTTTCTTACAAACATCAACGTGGCTATAATTCTGGATGATTATTTATTTACACACTTATTATTCATATGTACTCATATTCATAAGTATGCAGTATCATAACTACATCTCTGATGCTTATAACAAACCAGACCGTTTGAATATCGGTAGAAAATTGAGCAAGTTGCTGTTATTTAAAAAGTACATGCACCATTAAAACAATGTAACGAGTGAGCGAGCTGCCTGTGACAAGATGGCCGCCAGGCGTTGACGTCGACCTCCATTGGCCAGCAGCACGGACAAGATATCTAGCCTTATATGGATATCTTAACAGTCCAGACTTGGGGTAGAAGTCGCTGATTGGCTGAGAAGCTTTCACTCAAAGCTTTCTCCGGGCTTCTTATTGGATGAACTGCTAGAATGATAATCACTCACCTGGGTCAAAATGGGCGGGACCTAAAATGGGTGGGCCCAGGCCCAATGGTAATGCCGCGTGTGCATACTAATATAGTAAGACATTGATATTAAGCGACCAAATTCATTATCCACCTTATTGATGATGCATAGTATGTCCCCGGTGTTTTTAGTGATTAAAATACCACAGCAGATGCTGTTTATGGATCACGCGTGCCTAAAACGTGCATTTTCTACACATATTTTGTTCTTTTTTTGAGATGGAAAAGAGAGACCTTTGATTCAGGTCTATGGATGCTTTGCCCTCCAGGTCTCTGCGCCAGTCACGTGACTGAAAAGTGTTAAAAAGATGAAAGTATACAAATGTGAAAAAGTGAATAAGATCAGAATGCACAATGTGATCATCAGATGTTCCTGGATTGACAGTGACATTGGGTTGGGTCAGAGTTAGGGCTACTACTACAGTAAATAATGAATTTTAACCTCACACCATATTTTTATAAAGGGTGATAGCTGAGGTATTTCTATTTTTGTGTTTTTTTGTGTTTGCAATTATATTTAATTTAATGTTCAGGTTTTTTCTCAGGAGCTTCATCGCAGAAACCAGCATCACCCAGACCCTGGAAAAACTAAAGCTCTTCAGACTATCATAGAGATGAAGGTAAAGATCTGCCAATGCTTTCATACACTGCTTTTTTCATACACAAAGATTTTTTAAAGACTTTTAATCATCAAGGGTGCATAAGAAAGGGTGTTAAATTGATCACAAGTGACAGGAAAGACATTTCTAGTGTTATGAAAGATTAAATGCTGGTCCTGGAAAATTATGAATCACTATTTAGTATATTAAGCAGCCCTACTTTATAAATGACATAAAAAAAAAAATCTATATATATATATATATATATATATATATATATTAGGGCTGTGAAATGATTAATCGTGATTAATTGCATTCAAAATAAAAGTTTGTGTTTACGTAATATATGTGTGTGTAAGTGTGTAAAATTATTTTGTATATATAAATACACATACATGCATGCATATATTTAAGAAGTATTTGCATGTATATACTTTATATATATTTAGACATAATTAATATTATATATGAAGAGTTCAGATGCAAAAGCCTCTAAATGCCATTTGAAATTTTCTTCTTTAATGATGATTTTTATCAAGCTTGTATATTTAAGTTCAGTGATTTCACTTAAATGGCAATGAAGATTACCTATTAATTGTTATTTAAGTGAAATCACTGAACTTAAATATACAAGTTTGACAAAAAATCATCATTCAAGAAGAAAATTTCAAATGGCATTTAGAGGCTTTTGCATCTGAACTCTTCATATAATTATAAATATTTGATATACTGAGAACACATTTTTCTTAAATATATGCATGCATGTGTGTGTATTTATATACAAATTCTACACACCACACACACATATATTATGTAAACACAAACTTTTATTTTGAATGCAATTAATCGCTTTACAGCCCTTATTTTATATTATTCTATATATATTTTTATAATAATAATATTTTTTACAATAATACTGTTTTAATATATTTTTGATAAAATAAATGCATCCTTGGTGAGTATATAAGACTTGTCATTATTTGAAGTTCATTATGACATGTTCTGACTGCTCTGGAAGAACAATAGACTGAAAAAGCAAGCAGAATAAAGCAGAAAGACGAGAGAAATGTCTGATAGCAGATCCACTGCAGCATGCTGGTTAATGGCTGAATGAAACAGTAAGTGGGTTTCAACTCCTGCCAACAGAAGCATTACACACCGCTCTAAAAATAAAGCATGACCTCATGCAAGGCACGCACACACACCCCTCAGGTCCACTCTGATTGGAGCTAAATATTACCCAGGGTTCACCCCTGCATCCATGTGAAATGTAAGCATTGATGATATACTCCAATTCAAAGTGCAACTTCGCTAATTCGATTTATGTATCTTCCCTCACCCAAAAACTGCAAAAGCTGCTCCACCTGTACTGGTTTCCATTGCTCTTTTAACCTTTAGCATCACCGGTAGTGTTCTCTCGCCCTATTGGCTGAGCCGGGATGCTGATTCTGGTGCCATGGGAACAGGTGGAGTTGTTTACAACACAGAGAGCATGAATGCAGGCGTGGGAGAGGATGACCGAAAAGAGAACAATGTGATCTATTTGCTTATGCTCTGAAGATGGATATTATCTTTCATAGAGCCACAAGGTATCGCATTACGTCCATATGCTTAAAACAAATAAAACGATTGCACATTTAAATAGGCTATGCATTAAAAAACATTGACGAGAAGCCTAGCCGTGATTTATCTAGGGAATCGACTCGGTGTGTACAGTATATGGGAAATGGGATATTGGTTTTCAAAGGCCTCGTGTGAAAATGGTGCCTATGATGTCTGTGAAAATAAAAAGACAAGAGAGTGAGTGGTAAGTGAGAGAGAGAAGGAAGGGCGGGTTACCGGAGAGAGCTTGTGAGAAGGAACGGCAAACGTTCTCTCACGTCTGAATGGGAGATGGACCACAGCTAATGCCAAAGACGTATTATTTATTTAAAAAGCCGAAGGAGCTGCAACGCTGCAACGCTCGCTCTCACAGTCAACAGAGGCACACGCACGCCTCTCTCCTTCCCAGAGCGTCTCTCCGCCCGGGCTGGATGTGCGCTCAGTACTACCAAATGGTGATTACATGCTGATCCATTAGCATGAGAAAGAGCGATTCTGCTTGGGCTTTGCAGCAGTACTGCAGCTAACTCACTGGCGATGCTGCAAGACGTTAGAGTTTGGCATATCCCTGTCTTCCTCGTGTTGTGATCCCGCCTGTCTGTTGGGAACTGGGTTTGGCATGCTTCGATCCGTACAATCGCACCAAAGTTGTCATACTAGCTTAAGATGATGGAGCACAACGGCGCTAATTTTTCCACTAAATTGTTTATCCAGGACACCAAAATCGCATCCTTGGAACGCAACATTCGGGACCTGGAGGATGAGATCCAGATGTTGAAGGCGAATGGATTGCTGAACACGGAGGATCGAGAAGAGGAGATCAAACAGATGGAGGTGTACAAAAACCACACCAAGTTCATGAAGTCCAAGGTAAACAACTTCTTTAGGGAGCTTTAAACTATAAACAGCCATGGTTTATGTAGGTAACTGTCTGATAAAGTCAAAAATGAAAATTCTGTCATAATTTACTCTCTTGTTGTTGTAAACCCATATGTTGTTATTTAGTTTGTTGAACACAAAAGTAAGACAGAAAAGTATACTGATCACAACTCATTAACATAGCATCATTACACACGCAATCTTCTGAAAGCCATGCGGTTTGCATGAGAAGCACACTGCAATTTAGATTTTCTGATTTTATTTTTTTTGGAGTGGGTGAACTATTCCTTTAGTTATTAAGATGTAGATTGTATTAAGATGCAGCCTGAAGATGTATAATTTGGCACCTGCTTTTCAAGATTTTTTTTTGTTAAGAAAGTTTTGTCTTTGTAATCTTGCGATATGTGAAAACTTACTTTGTCACCGAAACCACTGTCCTATTATCAACAACCCCTCCCCTCCAATCGCTCATCATACAGACGGACGCGATCCAATCGATTCTCACCGGATAAAAGTCCCGCCATAGATTTTTGTCTTTATTAGTTTCATATTACTTAAAGGGATACTCCACTTTTTTGGGGGAAATAAGCTCATTTTATGACTCCCTCAGAGTTAAACAGTTGAGTTTTACCGTTTTTGAATGTAGTGAGCTGATTTTCTGATATTTTGTAGAATGTCCGTAACCAGACCGTTTCTGGTCTCATTGACTTCCATAGTAGGAAAAAAATATACTATGGAAGTCAATGAGACCAGATACTATCTGGTTACTGATATTCTTCTAAATATCAGAAAATCGGCTGAATGGATTCGAAAAGGTAAAACCCAACAGTTTACCTCTGGGGGAGTTTTCAAAAAAAGTGGAGTATCCCTTTAAGTGAGATGGTGTGGGTTCATGTCTTGTTCTTCGCTGTCTTGTGTTCCCCCCATTATTGTGAATTTGGTTCAGTCCTGTTCCAGTTTTCCCGCTCCTCGTTTGTGTTCATGTTTACCACCTGTGTTCTTAGTTAATTCGCCCAGCTGTGTCTCATCTGATCCTCTGGATTTTATCACTTGCTGTGTCCGAAATCACCCACTACTCACTATATAGTGAGCTCGCCATTTTGTAGTGCTGTCCGAATGTATATTATTATACCCTATATAGTCCACTCAATGTATCCCAGAATGCATTTTGAAAAGTTGTGTACAACCGATGGTCACTAACCCAAGCCCTACATACCATCATGCATTGCGCTGATCGTAAAAATACGTTATAATCGTGTGTGTAGCGCATTATAACAGAAACGGCATGAGATGACTTTTAGTTTTTAAATTTTGGAGAAATAAGCTCAATATAATGTAATGTATTATTTATTTAAAAAAAATCTATTTAGACCAGAGCCGGCTCGGCACCAGCTGACAGATGATGTAATCAATGGCGCCAAGAGACGATCGCGTATTGTCCGAAAGTGGTGTTTCTATTATGTTGGTGAGCTCACTATATAGTGCTCTACTATGTAGGGGGTAGGGAGTAGTGGTTTGAGTGGAGATTTCGGACACAGCGCCTGTGTTCAGTCCTTAATGTGTGTTTGCTGTTAGCTGTCTATTACCTTTTATCCTTAATAATGCTTGTTATTGGATTCACACTTCGTCCTTGCCTGAACGTTACAGATGGATTGCGAACACTGTTTTATGTTCACTTTAAAAGCAGATAAAACAGTAAAGATTTTAAAATATCTTTGTGAATATGCTCAAATTTATAATATCGGTTAACGTTAAAAATATTTTTAATTATTATACTGTTGTTAGCCAAAATTCTACTAACATCTTTTAGGTTTTTTTTTTTTTTTTAAATAAAGAAATGTGTATTTTTCACTCATTGTAGTGATGGGTTTCAAGTGTCAAGGGAAGTGGCAGACGTCTGGTGGAATTGTAATGAAAGGTTTGCTGAGTAATGTTAGAAGCAGCAGTATTCAAATAGGATCTCACGACTGTCCTGACAGTGTTTCTTGTCAAAACACTTCCGTCTGTCGGTGCAGTGTGAATCGTGCCTTTAATGCAATGATGTAAGGATATTCTGATTGGTTTGTTTGATTTACACCGCCCAATTTTACAATTTGGCTTGCATCTTGACAGAAAAGCTATCTGTCATTGGCTAGAAGAGGAGTGTTTTTGGTATTACCACTGGTGATGTCTTTGCTGTAGCGAACATGCTCGTGAATCAGCTGGGGGTTTTGTTGTGATATTTATAGAACTCATTTCATCAATAATTGATATGGCTGATGTATATTAAATGGGGATTGCGTTCTGAAATCCATCTTTTATGTGAGGAGGGTACAGAATAGATAAGAAAACTCCCCTACTCATTTCAGCTTTTCTATTAAAAAAGATTAACATGTTTTATGACACGACTCATTAAAAATAATTTGTCTAGACGTTTTGTAACATTTTATGTGCTAAATCATTTCCCTGTGTCACAAATAACGGAAAATGATCTTTCTCCGTGCCTTCTTTTCTTTCTCGATCTCTTTTAGATTGACCAGCTCAAGCAGGAGCTCTCGAAAAAAGAATCCGAGCTTTTGGGTCTGCAAACGAAACTGGAAACTCTGAATAATCAGAATTCAGACTGCAAACAGCATATTGAAGTGCTCAAAGAGTCCCTCACTGCCAAAGAGCAACGTGCTGCCATCCTACAAACAGAGGTTACAAAAATGATTTGCCTGCTTCACAAACTCACATTGTTTGTGCATTACTTTAAATAGTTTTTTTTTTTTTATCTTGTCTTATTTCATTTTAACAACATTATGTTCTCACTTGTTAACAATACTTGACTTGTTGCCATATTGGCACTTGAAGGCATATCTCATCAGCTTTGCATGAACTCTGACGCCGGTTAGGTGGACGCTCTCCGATTGCGTCTGGAGGAGAAGGAATCGTTCCTTAATAAGAAGACGAAGCAATTGCAGGACTTGACTGAGGAGAAGGGAACACTTGCTGGGGAGATCAGAGACATTAAAGACATGCTGGAAGTCAAAGAACGCAAGATCAACGTCCTGCAGAAGAAGGTAAATCACTCAGGAATTAAAGGTCAGACTGTTTTCATGGCCATTTAAGTAATGTTTGGGGTCGATGTTGCCAAGCAGTACCTAGTTCCTAAGGGAGAGTATTGTTGAAAATATGTAGAGTCTCTTTTACTGTAGATGTAACAGATTTATATAGCATTTTATATTGCCTATTTAGTGGTTTTGGTCAGATTTGTTGAAAACGGTTTGTACTGAGACCTGCTAACAATTATGTTTTAGGAATGTTTTGCTAATGTTCTTATTGTCTAGTTTTTTAAATGTTTAAAAAAGAATTCTTGGTTTATAACATTTAAGGAAACATTCAGTTTTATAATTTTCAAAACATTATGGAAACGTTACTTTTGAATGTTGACTAAACAGTTATAACATTTATAAAATGTTAGACGAACCTCCAACTAAAACATTTCAGAAAAAAAAAACGCATGAAGAATGCGCTATCATTGTTTTAAAGGAGTAGTTCACTTTAAAAAAAAAAAAACTTTTGCTGATAATTTACTCACCCCCGTGTCATCCAAGATGTCCATGTCTTTCTTTCTTCAGTCGAACAGAAATTAAGGTTTTTGATGAAAACATTCCAGGATTTTTCTCCATATAATGAACTTCAATTTCAATTTGGGAACCAAACGGTTCAAGGTCCAAAAGACAGTTTTAGTACAAACTACAAACTGCTCAAAGGGCTTTAAACGATTTGAGACGATGAATAAGGGTATTATCAAGTAAAACGATCACTCATCTAAAAAAAAAAAAACGCAACAAAGTTTAAGTTTTATAAGCACAAATGCTCGCCTTGCTCTGTTCTGTGATGCACGTTAGCGACTCTCCTGTTTGAACTCGTTCATCAAAATAAACGGATATTTTTTCGAGTCATTTGGTTCAGTCAACGAACGAAACGAACAAATTGACTCGGAAAAAGATTTGTTCATTTTGATGAACGAGTTTGAACAGGAGAGTCACACAGAACAGAGTAAGGTGAGCATTTGAGCTTATAAAACTTTTTTTTTTTTTAATGAGCGATCGTTGCGCTTGATAAGACCCTTATTCATTGCCTGTAATCGTTTAAAGCTCTTTGAACAGTTTGCACTGAAACTGTCTTTTGAAACCGTTTGGTTCCCATTGAAGTCCATTATATGGAGAAAAATCCTAGAATGTCTTCATCAAAAACCTAAATTTCTTTTCGACTGAAGAAAGAAAGACGTGGACATCTTGGATGACATGGGGGTGAGTAAATTATCAGCAAAAGTTTTTTTTAAAAGTGAACTACTCCTTTAATGCTTTTAGAAAATTATTATAGACCAAGGGATATCGAGATGTTTGTTGAAGTAATGCCAATGCCAATTGGCCATTTTTTTTGTTTTGCTTGATGGTGTGACGCCTCAGATTCTGTAGTAAGTCAAAGGACGTTTGCTTATATTTTGTCATAACATTACATTGTCATAACTATGTACAAAGTTTACCACTGATGGACACTCAAAAGATTGGTATTTAAAACTTTAAAACGAACATTTGAGAGAATAACTTTGAGAGATCCTTCTGAGAATGTTAGATGTGAAAAAGGATTTATTTTTCATTATAGTTATAGTCAGCATTAGAAATGCACTTAAAGCTCTTTTCTAATACCCAGAGAACTGAATTTTGACTGAAAATGGAAGCACAATTGCTTGCACTCTTCACAGATAAGGCAATCCTCGAATGCATTTAACAATCTCCAAGGAACAGAGAGACAGAGCATTGGCACATTTCTCCACTGTATCTTCTTTCAACTCCTTTTTCATCTACCATCTCACAGCATGCTTTGCTGGGTTCTTCAACCTTTTTCATGTTATTCAGCCACACAGGAAACCTCTCCGGTGTCAACAAAGGCTTCAAACCATATTTAACTTCTGATCTCTTGCTCTCTGTGCTGGTTTTCTTTTTATCGGATATTTTAAGTCACATCACCAACAACCTGCATCGCTTACATACAGTATCAACACAAAGAAACACTCAGTAGTTCCTTTTGCACTTAAAACAGCTTAATTTGCTCTTGAATCATAATTGTGGTTAATGGGATATTGCACCATTCATCAAAAAGAAAAGCATCCAGTTCTTGGGAAGGGTGAAGGAAGTTAAATCTAGCCCATTATCTGACCATTCAGAACATCATCAGGCATAAATATTCCCTTGAGATGCTTGCCTGTACCATTAGAAAGCAAGCACCATGTTTCACAGTCAGCAATAGACATTGTGGGTTCAACTATCCTCGGGCTTCCTTTAACACAAACCCGTTCAAATGGAAAAAAAGGTGAAAGATGAACCAACAGACCACATGACTTGCTCAGATGTCCAGGTACTTTTCCCGTTACATCAGACCAGGTTATCCATCTTTGTAAGATGCGGTTTCTGAATGGCAGCACGGTTTATATGACTCAACACACACCGCAATATGAAGTATCCATCCATCCATCCATGTCAGTGAATGCTGGCTTATGAATGGTCCTCTTTGTCAGTGCAATTTATTGTTATTTGACATTTTTCATTGTTGTTTTGACAATGTTTGTTGATCCCTTGTCGCATGTTTTTTTGTGACAAATGCTCCAATAATTTCTGCAACTTTATAGTGATTTTACAACTAATGCATTCATTTTAGAGCAAACAAGCAGAGATCTTGTATAAGTAATTGTTAGTTAGCAATCAAAATATAAGTCAAATTAAAAACACTTTTGTTAAAAGGTGAAGTGTGTGATTTTATCACCCTTACATTCCTATCGTCCCAACGTCAATGCGTTTATTGAATGGGCTTTTAATAAAAGGAGTAGTTTTAAAAAAAAAAACTTTTGCAGATAATTTACTCACCCCCATGTCATCCAAGATGTCCACGTCTTTCTTTCTTCAGTTGAAAAGAAATTAACATTTTTGATGAAAACATTCCAGCATTTTTCTCCATATAATGGATTTCAATGGGAACCAAACGGTTCAAGGTCCAAAACACAGTTGCAAACTGTTCAAAGGGCTTTAAACGATTCTAGACGATGAATAAGGGTCTTATCAAGCGAAACGATTGTTTGTGTCTCGTTCATCTAAATGAACTAATCTTTTTCCGAGTCAATTCGTTCGTTTCGTTCGTTAAATGAACCGAATGACTCGGAAAAAGATTTGTTCATTTTGATGAACCAGTTCGACCAGGAGAGTCACTAACGTGCGTCACAGAACAGAGCAAGGCGAGCATTTGAGCTTATAAAACTTAAACATTGTTATTTTTTTATCAAAAGAGTGATCGTTTCGCTTGATAAGACCCTTATTCATCATCTGGAATCGTTTAAAGCCCTTTGAGCAGTTTGCACTGAAACTGTCTTGTGGACCTTGAACCGTTTGGTTCCCATTAAAGTCCATTATATGGAGAAAAATGCTGGAATGTTTTCATCAAAAACCTTAATTTCTTTTCGACTGAAGAAAGAATGACATGGTCATCTTGGATGACATGGGGGTGAGTAAATTATCAGCAAAAGTTTGTTTTTTTTAAAGTGAACTACTCCTTTAAATGCCTGAAATAAGATTTGTGGTTAAAACAAGCTCAAGATATTTTCACATTTTATTCTATATTACAATATATCAGTAATACCCTGCACATGATTTTTGTTTTTGTTTTTGAAGATTAATGGTTGTAATGTTGGAGTCATGTGACTGTGGTTCAAATATAGCCAATATATAGCACATTTGATTTATGCTTCAAAACAATTTGTGTTCAGTTGTGAAGATTATGGTGTAAAAATCCTGAACTAATGTTGGTCACAGAGCTTATTTTCTGCAATAATCAAAAAGCTCAATAATCAAACCTTTTTCCGAGGGAACCAGGGTGATGTGAACTTATGGGTTGGCCTACAAAAATGCATCAAAGCTGCAGCAAAACCAGACAAAATGATCTAAAAGTGCCACTCCTGCTTTATATAACTAGATGTTTTATGTGTGAATAACTGATCGCCAGAACACACTACATGAGATGGTTCAGATCATTCACGAGGTTTCAAAGAGAACTCTGAACTCTGGATAAACAGTTAGATGTGTGCTAAATCCACATCCGTTTTATCTTCTTCCTCTCTCTTAGATTGAAAACCTTCAGGAGCAGCTGAGGGATAAAGATAAACAGCTCGGGAATCTAAAGGACAGGGTGAAGTCTCTCCAGACGGACTCCAGCAACACTGACACTGCCCTCGCCACGCTTGAGGAAGCTCTGTCTGAGAAGGTACCCAAAACACGGCTGGTTTCTTGTAGTTTCTTTAATGCTCCTTTCTTTAAAGCATTTGTCCACCCTGTCATTATGTTCATGATGACTGAGTGATTCTGACTGAGTGATATTGAAGTCTCAAAGGCACTTTATGGTGATTTTGACCCATCAGGGAAGTGTAAATAGTTTTAGCATGCTCGATTATGTGTTTTTTGTCACAGGAGCGAATTATTGAGCGCCTGAAAGAGCAAAGAGAGAGGGAAGACCGTGAGAGACTAGACGAGGTGGACTCGTATAAAAAAGAGAATAAAGACCTGAAAGAGAAGGTGAACACTCTACAGCTGGAGTTAACGGAGAAAGAGGTACGTCAGAGATTTGCATGCCGTGACCGTTAGAGTTGTGTTTCCTTGAGATTTGGGTCAGACTGTCAGCTCTGGTCTCGTCTTTCCTCATCCTCCAGTCAAGTCTCATAGATTTAAAAGAACACGCCTCCTCGCTGGCCTCATCGGGGCTCAAGAAAGACTCCAAACTCAAATCTCTTGAGATCGCAATCGAGCAGAAGAAAGAGGAATGCAATAAACTGGAGACACAGTTACAAAAGGTATGATTTTCCTACTGACACAATTCGATATTTGCCGATTTTAAGATTATCAATCAGCATCGGTCGTTAACTGGCCACTTTGGCACTTAATATAAGGGGTTGTTCCCCCTTGTGTCGACTTCAGAATCAACCGACAACTTTGTCAATAGAGTGCCGAGGTTATGACGTCCCTTTGTAGGACAACTCGGAAGTTAGCGGCGCATGTGTTTCCTCGATCCAAAAGGGTGTTCAACAAAGAGTTGTGACCCTTACACGTTTTGTCTATCAAGATTATCTTAAATGTGTACATTTTGAAGCCTATATAAAGTTTAAAAAAGCACAAGCAGGTTATATAATATTTAGAGGCTTTGTTCACCACAGACCTTATTTCAGGCGATTTAGCAAAAACCCATTCAAAAAACCCATAGACTTTATAGGGCGAGGGAACCGGAAGTGCCAAAATGCTAACTCACTTCCGCGTTTTGGCCTACAAAGTGACATCTTAACTTTAACGTCAACTTAACATAACGGCACTCTCTAGTCTAGATAATGCACATTTTTGTTTCCAAATATTTGAAGTGAATAAATATGATGTAAAATAAGAAAAAAAATTATGTGTTTAATTTTAGCAATATATATTTTACTACCTTTTGAAAGTTTGGGGTCTGTTAGATTTTTTTTTTAAAGAAAGTAATACTTTTTATTCAACTCGGATGCATTAAATTGATCCAACTGACTTTTACAGTGTTAAATTGCCCTGAATCATATTTCAATAAAAATGTCAAGCAGTACAACTGTTTTCAATATTGATAATTATAAGAAATGTTTATTTTATTTTACTTTATTTTTAATAGTAATTATTAACAATTTATTTAATTATGTATTATTATTTATTTGTAGTTATTTATGAATAATTATTAATTATATTAAAATAGAAAAATGTATTTCAGATTGTTATAATATTCCACAATATTACTATTTTTCTGTATTTTTGACCTAATGGTGAGCATGAGAGACTTCTTTCAAAAACATTTGATTTGTTTTCTGATCCCACACGTTTGAACAGTATAGTGCATATTTAATCAGTATAACAATCAAGTACGTTTTCACGAATGTCAAAAATTCCATATGATTATTGAAAGTCCTGAATTTAACATAATATTTGACATGATAACGTATTTGTTCCTAAAAGTTTATTCTAAGTTATATTTTAAATGAGTCTCTATTCTGGCATTATATTATCCATCTACTTTTTAAAGACCCATATCAGTCAACCACTAATCGCTATACCACTGGAATTACGTTCAATGAATTAGCCAGTTGTTTCATTGAATGTGTTTTCTGCATCAGCATAATGGTCACTCATTTTAGAGGGCATCATGGGAACTTTATTGAAGTATTGATAAGATGTTGCTGTCTTTGTTTTCATTTCTCCTGTTTGACAGCAGCTGTGTCTCAAAGCCTAGCGAACCTAAATGGCATATTTGTGTCGCCAAATGTTTATAATGGTCAGAACCGCCGTCTAGGTCGGCAGTTCGCTCCGATTTGAGACTCGGCTGGCTTCTTTTTGTTCTTATGTTGCTCTCTGGTTACTTATATTCTCCTGTGTAGAACATTATCATTAACCTGAAAGAAGAGCTAATGATAAAGCTTGTGCTGTTTTACTGGGTCCCTTCATACTCCTCCTCCTCCTCATTTCCCATGATTCCCTCCTTTGCAATGTAGCAAGCAGAGCAGCTGTTCAGTCAAATGAACAATCCCGTAAGTGCCTCTCTGGATCTGTACTAGCACATGTTGAAAGCATGAGGACACTACACACTTAGTTTTACTTCAGATTGAAATTCAAACCTGCTGTTATGATCTGATGAACTTTAAGGTTCATTCTGTGAATGTGATACAGAAACAAATATGTGTATTATGTATCAGTTATTTGTGTTGTAGTATTAATGGATGCCTATATTTATATTCTCCAATAGTTCTCAGGCAGTATAGGTCTTAATTTAATTTATGTTCATTTAGTGTTTTTATCACATGGAGACTAAACCAACAGGACACAGCAGAATTTAGTGAAACATGTTCAGAAACTGTATCGTTTCCTCATGCTTCCAGTGACTACTAATCTTAATACTCAGATACTTGAACACGCATAAACACATTGCAAAGAACCTTACCACTGAACCATGGGGCTGAAATCCACATTTGCATGTTGCTTCGCATGTTCCTCTGTGTTGTGTGTTTAATTCCCATCACGTCACGTGATCATGTTCTGAATCTTTGCCTTTGTGATAACTTTTGGTTTTAAGACCACATTAGCTTGGATTATACTGTACGTGTCATCGCTTTCTTTAATCAGTGTTGGGTGTAATTAATTACTAATCTAATTACTGCCATTTAATTAAGTAAGGTGTTACTCTTATTTTTTCCGTAATTTAATTAGAGTTACTTCTGAAGTAATTGCATTAAATACTGTATTGACTAACAATTATGTAAAACAATAGTGGATTTAACATCAACATTTAATGTTCAAATGTATGCTTTTAATATAATCTTCTTCCACACAATTTGGTTTGTTCAAAAATAATTTATGTAGGGCTGTCAAACGATTAATCGCGATTAATCGCATCTAAAATAAAAGTTTGTGTTTGCAGAATATAAGTGGGTGCACTGTGTATAATTATTTTGAATATATATAAATACACACGCATGCATGCATGTATAATTAAGAAAAAAAATATGATTTCTATGTAAAATATTTATATTTGTATATAATATAAATTATATATAAATCTACAGTATATGCAAATATATACAAGCATGTGTGTGTATTTATATATATAAATTAATTATAATTATACACAGTGCACCCACATATATTATGTAAACACAAACTTTTATTTTGGATGCGATTAATCGTTTGACAGCCCTAAATTTATGCAATTGTTATTTACTTATTTGAAAGAATCAAAAATGCAGTTCTGTGTCTGTCCTTGAGTTCAACTCAATTGATATGGGATTTAGAAAGTGATTAGTAATAAGTAATCCAATACTTTTTAGAGAGAGTAATGAGTACAGTAATCGAATTACTCTGTTGAAGATGTAATTAATTACTTTTTTTTTAGAGTAACTTACCCAACACTCTATGTGATCCATTGCGGCTTCATTTTAAACATGCTGATGTAAACTGTGCTTTAGACTGCTTGTAGTGTTTTACAAACTAAGCAAGGCTGCGTTTAAATATTGCAAAGGAAAT
Source organism: Pimephales promelas (assembly GCF_988280905.1). Classification (NCBI taxonomy): domain Eukaryota; kingdom Metazoa; phylum Chordata; class Actinopteri; order Cypriniformes; family Leuciscidae; genus Pimephales; species Pimephales promelas. The sequence goes on from NC_142789.1 coordinate 26,687,513, forward strand.
CATGCATAATTGCAGCTTGGTCGGTTCTACAGTTTTTAACTACAGTTTCGACTGCAACAAGCCAAATAAGTACATTTAATCCTTGCAGTTTTTGCATTTAAAGCTTGGCTGATAATCTGCTTTGTGAAGCCCAAAGACGCCTCTACTCTTGCATTCGTGTTCGTGGCTTTCAGAATTGGGAATGTTTCTTCATTCGATGATTTTGATTGGCTGAGGCTGTGTGCTTTTAACTATGGTTTCTATGGCGATGCCTCATACAGAAGGCCCACGAGGTGGAGGTGCAGCAAAGCTCACGTGGGAACCCCGAGTATGTGGACCGGGTCAAACTTCTGGAGAAGGAGGTGTCCTACTACAAAGAGGAGTCCGGCAAAGCCCAGAATGAGGTCGAGAGGTTACTGGAGATTCTGAGAGAGGTGGAGACGGAGAAAAATGACAAGGATAAGAAGATTGCAGAACTGGAGAGGTGAGGACCCTTTTTTTTACTTTCAAATGCTTTCAGAAGGGTGAGGTTGAACATTTAAGTCGCATCAAACATTTGGACACACTTGACTGAATTAGTTTTCTTATGATCTTAAAATTTTGATCTAAATACTTATACATAAATAAGTGGAATTAGCTTTGTGGAAAATATAATTTGTGTCTATGTTTGCATTTATTGTATTGTAAGCATATATGTATGCATTACAAATGAATTGATATTAACAAATGATTTTAGGTTTAATAATTTAAAATAAATGAGTTGGCCGGATAGTAAAATAGGCATGCATTTCTTTACTAAATTTTTATTTTTCACAAAAGTGTCTTCCAATACGGTCTAAACTGCATCCCAAGATGCACCGACCATGAAGAGCTGGGAATCAGACAAAGAAGAAATTTAAATATAGATATAAAATGATATAATGAAATGAAATTGAAGATTAAAAAGAGATATAAAATAAAATTTAAGATATTTCCTATTGTTTTAATTTGTGACAGTCTTTTATTCCCTATTGTGGTCTACTGTAAAAAAAAATATTGTTGGTTTAACTTAAAAAAGTAAGTAACCGGGTTGTCTTAATTTTAAGTAGATTGAACAAAGTGAGTTAATACAATGAAGGAGATTGATTTAATCATCAGAAACTCAAAATAATAAGTTATCTCAACTAAATAAATTATTTAAGTTGATTTGACAAAAGAAAAAATGTTGTGATAACAAATCTTGAAAATCTTGATTTTGTCCTTTGGGAATTGATTGGATGGTTGTGGTTTGCTATTGGTGGTTCTCATGTGAGTGACAGGTTGCCCCGCCCTCGCGCCAGTTAACACTTCATCAGAGAAGAGAAGAGATGTCGCTGCAAGAGGGAGGAGACGTTATTTTGATTAAAGATTACGAGAACACATGAATTTAAAAAATGATGTGCACTGATAAATCAATTTACAATAAATACTACAAAATTCCATAAAAACGAATACGAATCTGCAATTTTGATTTCATGGTGACTTACATAACTACATAACTCATACTTCAATTTGTGTTTTTTAATAGTTTCAGACTCGGGTAGGCAATTTTCGAAGCAGCTAGCAAAAGCAAGCTAGCTTTGAAAGCATACGATCCCACCCTCATTTCAGAGCGTCTACAAAGCCACGCCTCCTCCAAAACACATGAACGCACACAGTAGAGTTTGCAGAGCATCACATGATGAGAGATGGTTTTAAACTTCCTCATGTCTCAAAGCTCATAACATTACATTAATAATGAACATAAAGAGCACTGACCTGGACCACCTGACTGCCATCGCATTCGGACTAAATGCAATGATTGGAAGAACATTTTATGGTCCTACACCTTCCACAGACAATATATAAATACATTTAGACCAGACCACTTAGCTTAGTTATTGCTAGCAGGATGTGAAGAGATTTTCAACCAGCACAATAGACGAAATTCTGCAATAAATCGCCTACCCTGCCTTTAATGATTTTACTCTTATCCTAAAATGTGGAAAGTAGTAAATAAACAATGAATAAATGTGTTTTAATGTTTCCCTGGTAGTGTAAATATAAGATTTAACAGTTTTGCCGTTATCTCAGGCCTTGACAGCATCAGTTGTCAGTTTCTGCTGTACTGCTAAATACACAATTCTGCAGGGATGTAACATCAAAATGCTGATGTCAAGGGCTGTTTTGTTATCGATGCGGTACAAACCGAGCTGCCGTCAATAATGCATCTCCTACAGGGGAAATATGATGATGATTGCAAATATTTATGCTGTTTCCTGGAATCATGCATTCATGAGGTCATCAGCATTCTGTGCGTTTCTGACACGTTCTGAATATTGATATCAAGCTTGTGCCTCTCTTCATAGACTACTATTCCCGACAAAACTGTGTGTGTTTTGGCATGTTCGTAATCGTACAACAGCCTCCGTATCTCTTCTTTTAAATGATTCCATTTAGTTGAGTAGTTCATTTAAGACATCAGGTCCATGCTACTCCTGTGTGTTCAGGTTGTGCATCATCCTAAATGGCCGTTCACACTGACAGCAATTTGAAAGTGATCATAAATCATTGACGCAACTAAGTTGAGAAAGTAAGCATTTCATGGAAATAAGCAGTAATGCTATAATGCTACCAGTGAAAGGGATATTTTATGCATAAATATATAACAATAAAATAAAAATGATTAAATAACATTAAAAATGACTTAATAATTTTATATATAATATAAACTATAATTTTATAATTAATATATACATTAATGCACTTTTAATTAGGCCTATCTTGTTTATGTTGCTTTGGACAAAATGGCGGATGATGACAAAGTATGATTGGTCAGATCACCTGTCAAGTAAAGCTACCTGCGAATGGTCAGTTGACACACAAACTCTTTTTCTATAATAAAAAAGCAATACAAATCACTGTCAGTGTGAACAGCCTTCATAATAGTTTTGGGCACAGACAGTGAGTTCAGTTCCTCGGTTCTTCTGCTCTGGCTCAAAGTCTTGTTTGCTTTTTCTCAGTTGACGCTCATGCTTCAGTGTTAATGTGGTTTGATTAACCATGTGTGTTTCTGTTTTTTTTTTACCGTCTCGCCAATTCTTCCTCTGTTCTGTCTTTCGGTCTTTCTCTTTTTCCGACCTCTTTCTCTTCCTCCTGTTCTTCCATGATCCTTCGTCTTCTGTCATAAAACACTCATTTCTTGTTCATATTTTCTTGTCAATCTTCATGTTCTTCCTGTCCTGCAACTCTTCTGCATTTCTGTCATTGGCTAATGAACTCCTGTCTTTAACCTATTGAAATTAAACATTATCTATCTATCTATCTATCTATCTATCTATCTATCTATCTATCTATCTATCTATCTATCTATCTATCTATCTATCTATCTATCTATCTATCTGTCTGTCGTCATGTCTATCTATCGTCATGTCGTCATATCTATCTATCTATCTATCTATCTATCTATCTATCGTCATGTCTTCATATCTATCTATCTATCGTCATGTCTATCGTCATGTCTGTCTATCTATCTATCTATCGTCATGTCTCGTCATTATCTATCTATCTATCTATCTATCTATCTATCTATCTATCTATCTATCTATCTATCTATCGTCATGTCTCGTCATGTAAATCTATCTATCTATCTATCTATCTATCTATCTATCTATCTATCTATCGTCATGTCTCGTCATGTAAATCTATCTATCTATCTATCTATCTATCTATCTATCTATCGTCATGTCTATCTATCTATCTATCTATCTATCAATCATCATGTCTCGTCATATCTATCTATCTATCTATCGTCATGTCTATCGTCATGTCTGTCTATCTATCGTCATGTCTCGTAATATCTGTCTGTCTGTCTGTCTGTCTATCGTCATGTCTATCTGTCTATCGTCATGTCTATCTATCTATCTGTCTGTCTGTCTGTCGGTCTATCGTCATGTCTATCTATCTATCTATCATCATCATGTCTCGTCATATCTATCTATCTATCTATCTATCTGTCTATCTATCTATCTATCTATCTATCTATCTATCTATCATCATGTCTCGTCATATCTATCTATCTATCTATCTATCATCATGTCTCGTCATATCTATCTATCTATCTATCTATCTATCTATCGTCATGTCTGTCTATCTATCGTCATGTCTCGTAATATCTGTCTGTCTGTCTGTCTATCTATCGTCATGTCTATCTGTCTATCGTCATGTCTATCTATCTATCTATCTATCTATCTATCTGTCTGTCTGTCGGTCTATCTATCTATCTATCTATCTATCTATCTATCTATCTATCTATCTATCTATCTATCTATCTATCTATCTATCGTCATGTCTCGTCCTGTCGTCCTATCATTCTTCCTTCTTCATTCATGTTACCTCCATCCATAACCTCATAACTCATCCGTCCTTGACTTTGGCCCAGCCCCCCTCCCCCCGCTGCCCGCCCCTCGCCCCGCCCTGGTGGCAGAGCCCCCTCTGAGCCTCCCCCCTCTGTGTCCGCTGCCCCCCAGCAGATTGGGGGCATGATGTGGGACTTCCTGGGAAAGTGAGTGCTCTGTCCTGGCACCACGGCTCGGCTGCATTTATCTGTGTGGCTGTTTGACGCCTTGATGTCGCTGTTGCACGGCTGTCTCTCATTCACTGGTTTTTCTAACAAAGGAAAGGATGGTTTTATTCCTTATAATGTTGTAATTATGTGCCAGATTGCATTGATGTAAAAATCAGTGGAATGAGACAGCTCAGAAAATGTGTTTTGTGGTTGTGAATGCCGTCTCTTGTGCATGTATTCTCTTCTAAACTCTTGTGAGATGCCTCACTGTATACGTAGGCAGCACTCAGCTTTGCATCACAGGAATAAATGATATTTTCAAAAATATTAACATAGAAAACAGTTGCTTTAAATAGTACTTTCTTAATGAGCGCACCTATAGTGACTAAAATATGTTGCCTAGGTAGGCATCTCACTCGGCTTTGGAACAGAGCTTACATCAACCAGAGTGCACGTTTTCCTTTTTATCATTATATCTGTTCTATAATGTGTTTTGGAGCAGTTGATATAGAATTTGCAATATCTCACAGTTTTAATCAAAATGGTTCCTCTGTTTCAGCAGCACAAAACTTTTGTTTTCACATTGTGTCAGATGTGTGATAACTGCACACTTGATGTTTCTGTGGTGTTGATGTTGGCATGGCAACCTGTTAATGTGTAGTCATACTTTGAAAGTGCACCAAGATTAAAGGGATGGTTCACCTAAAAAAAAAAGTAAACATTTTTTACTCACCCTCATGCTGTTGAGCTGTTGAAATATCAAGATACGTTCACTTTAGAAGCCAAATGACATAAGTTTTCAAGGGCAAGAAGTTGAATTTTTTTTTTTACAAAATTAAGTAACTTTATAACAAGAAAGTAATATCTGCAGAAGTTCATATGTTTGAGTTTGAGTTATAAATTTGAGTTATTGCTTACTGAAAATTAATGATGAAGAAATATTGTACATGAATAAGAGTAATTTTTATTTTTAGGTGAACTATTCTTGAAATTAGACTTTTTTCCTCATGAATTTGTTTAATAATGCTATTATATTGCTGTATTGTATTCCACCCTGCTTATGTGACATGTTAATATGTTCTGCATTTGTTGCTCTATTTTGCATACACACGCGCTTCTGTGATCTCTGTGCTTGCCGCTTGGTGTTGCTGGCATACGAGGGCTTTGGCAAGCAGCGGAGCCCCGTTTCCTGACCCTTGAACCCCCATTTCACACGCTGATCTGCATCCCCTCTCCTCTCTCTGCTTCCTAACATCATCTCTCCCCCCTTCGCTCTCACTCTTCTGAATGATCCACCCACCTCAGCCTGCCAAATTCCCCCCAAAACGGCCGTCTCACTGTCCCGCATGAGACGTTGGCCGGCATCGCAGGCCCCGATGTGCTCTGTGAATGAGCTGGGTACTTTAGGTAGGGTCTGGTGTTCCTCAAGTAGGTTTGCACCCTCATGCCTGAGCGCTCCTGCCCCGTTTGCCCCCCGCGACCCCTCACTGTGGCTCGGCTGGTTGAGCTGCTGCATGTTGGCACTCTCACGGGCCCCAGTGGTTAACCACTGACAGTGATGGTTTGAGATGATAGCGTCTTGCATCCTGTCTTGTTGATCTAGGAGCCGTTTTAAACCGCTCTTAGTTTCTCTCTTGACTCTTTCCAGCTGTTTTCTGCTTCGTTTCTGATAATTCTGAAGTTTTATTTCTCCTTTCCTTCCTGTTCGCTGTGTCTCGCTTCTCTTCCTTCCTGTTCCTGCCCTTCCTGCATCCCTCCTCCCTCTTCTTCCTCCTCCACCGCCAGTCTTGCTCCCAGGTAAGTTGGGTGTTCCTCAGGTGTCCACCCTCCCTTCTGAGCAATAACCAAGCGCGTTTCGTTCACGTGATAATAACTATCGTGTTTCTCGCAGTTGAATATAGTGTGTATAGTGTCTCATTTCATGGTGTTATATTGTTATTTGCACTTACTAATCACACATACACTGATGCTAAAATGTGTTTAGGCACTTTAAAAAGTCTGAATGTTACATAATGAAGTATCAAACAAAATGGCATTCGCAAAAAAAAAAATTATTATTTTAAGTGGATACGTCAAAATCTCTTAAGTATAGCTTAAGTAGAGCTCTTTTTTACAATATAAATATCTGAACATTCTTAAATCAAGATTAATTACTTGAGAAGCAAAATGTAATATAAGTACTATGAGTAACATAAGTAATTAAGTTTTATTCTGAAAAAAAGGAGCAAAATTAACTTTATGCTTAAAAGAAGAAAATATATCTGCCTCTGAATTAAGGTTATTTTTGTTACCCCACTGGCACTGACTATTTTTTTCTTAGAACATATTAACTTTATACATTAATCTAAAGTTTTTTTTTTTTTTTTTTTTTTTGTTGTTGTGGGAAATAAAACTGTTTGGTTACCAACATTCTTCAAAATATCGTTCTTTTTTGTATTCCGCAAAAGAAATACAGTTGTGGAAGGACAAAATTTGTATTTTTGGGTGAACTATCCTTTAATTTCTCTTTAAAGTCATTTTGCTTCTCAAGTAAATGTATCTTGATTTTTACTGTAAAACAAGACAAAAATCCTGAGTAAGAAAATATTTTTTACTGTTTCGGGCCAACGTAACGTCAATATGATAATTAATTGAGATCATATTTAGATTGGTTAAATGGTAAATTGTGATTGTGACTATAACATAAACTATTCAGGTGACACACTGTATGCTTTTTAAGGCAAACCAAGGATCAAAATAAAAAAGGCCCAGGCATCAAGCTTGGCCCTCAGATGGACAAGAAAGGCCCTGGTAACATCTTGCAAGACCAGCGCAAGGATAATCCAATGGACAACCCAAAGGTGTGTGTGTGTGTGTGAAAGAGATTTCTACCTGTGTGAATGGATGATGCCTTTATATTTCCTTAGAAAAACAAAAGGTTTTCTCATCATTTTCCTGGACACGTTGACGTTTTTCATTTCACAGATGGAGGAGTTGCTGAATGTTTTGGAGAAGACGAGGCAGGAGTTGGATTCCACCAAGCAGCGTCTGTCCTCCACCCAACAGTCTCTTTCCGAGAGAGACGGCCATCTGACCAACCTCCGACAGGAGCGCAGAAAACAGCTCGAGGAGATCTTGGAGATGAAGTAAGAATCCTTGCGATCAGACAACAGGATCTTACGTTTTTGATGCCTGAAATGTCCTTTAGTGTACATGCATTGACTGTCTGTTCCTCTCAGACAACAGGCTCTGCTCGCTGCTATCAGTGAGAAGGATGCTAACATTGCTCTGCTGGAGCTGTCATCGTCCAATAAGAAGAAGACACAAGAGGAAGTGCTGGCCCTGAAAAGAGAGAAGGACAGGCTGATGCATCAGCTCAAACAACATGTCAGTGAATTTATGCCCTTTTAGTAACACATAGTCTTAAGACGGCATAGAGCTGCACGGATATTAAAATCATGTCCGATGTTGACAAGTGGATAATTATTTGTATTTTATGGCCAATAAATGTTAAATGGGTGATATTATAGAACTATAATGTACTTTATTTTTAGTGAATTCAGGCATCACACCATTAAATTGCATTGTATGAGAAATGAATAATCATTTTGAAAGCATCTACAATATATTGAGAATGCACACAGAATGCATATCGCAAAGATTGTGATTTAATTAAATGGTAACACTTTACAATAAGGTTTTATTTGTTAACATTAGTTAACTAACATGAACTATGAATGAGCAATACTGTATTTATTAATCTTAGTTAATGTTAATTTTAACATTTACTAAAATGTTATTAAAATCAAAATTTGTATTTGACAACATGGATTAATGCACTGTGAACTAACATGAACAAACAGTGAACATCTGTATTTTTATTAACTTGCGTAAACATACATTCATAAATATTGTAACAAATGTTTTGCTCATTGTTAGTTCATGTTAGCAAATGAAACCATATGGTAAAGTGTTACCATTTAAATAAATATATGTCATGACGTTCCTGTATTTTTTTTTCAAAATATATATTGAAAAAAAAATCACAATGTCTTAACCCAATATTATGCAGCTTTAGAATATGATATACATTGCATCCATGAAGTATTCACAATGCTTCACTTTGCGTGTCGAAATATTTGAACTCTGCATGTTTTTGGAAGTTTAAGTCCATTTACTAATTTTTTTTTTAAATAAGTCTATAGCCTATGTTACATGATAATATATTCTGACACATAAACAGCATAGAAACACTAAAATAATTAGACCAACATTTACTTGCAAAGGCTGTGAATATGTAGGCTCCATCTTTTCATTTTTTGTTTTTAATAAATTTGCAAAGATTAAAATTAACTTAGTCATTATCTGGTATTGTTTGTCGATAACTAATTGAATCCGTTTTGGAATAAGGCTGTGATATAACAAAATATGGAAAAAATGAAGCGCTGTGAATACTTTCTGAATGCCCTGTAACCAATGGATTTAATGGATTTAATTGATTTTGAATTTTTAAATATTTGCTCTAATCTATTTCCATCCATTTCTATATGATTACATAAGTTATCTAACTCTTAAAATAGCCAACAAAATTAAACATATACACTCAGGCAATAAATTGAAGGGAAAAAAGGCCGATTTGGTGCTGATTGTTCATTCCAACTTTTCAATTTTTTTCAATTGTGACAGTACCAACTTTGCCGGTTGGGAATGAGTGAGTGAAAGAAATGATAAGAAAAATTTCTGTTCTTCCTTAGGAGGCATTGCAACCTAATACCTTGTAAAAACAACTTTGTTTTCTGGTACTTCATTGTCAAAGCAAACTGATTACATTTGGACAAGCTGTTTAGAGATGTGTTTCCATTCCGTGATCAGTCTATGGGTATATGTTGCTTGTGGCTTACTCTCTTTTGTCTATCCATTTTAGACACAGAGCAGAATGAAACTGATTACCGACAACTACGAGGATGATCATTACCACCTTCACGCTCCACCTCCCCACATGCAGCCTCAACCCCTTCATCCTCAACCCCAACCCCAGCCTCCGTATCCACAGGCTCAGCACCCTCACCCTCAGGCCCAGCACCCACAGGCCCAGCACCCGCACCCTCAGGCCCAACACCCACAGGCTCAGCACCCACACCCACAAGCTCAGCACCCACAGGCTCAGCACCCACACTCACAGGCCCAGCACCCACACCAGCCTCCTTACCCACATGCGCCCCATCCCCAACACCCGCAGCCTCCTCCCCACCACCAACAACACCCACAGCAGCCCCCTCAGCCTCAATACCCTCACCCGCAACACCCCCAGCACCCACAACCCCCTGGCCCACACCCGCACCAGCCCAGACCTCAACCGCCCCACCTTCAACACCCTCATCCCGGGGTCCCTCCGCAGCAGCAGCAGCAGCAGCATCCACACCCCCAGCACCCTCACGGACCACCGCCTCAGCAGGGCCCCCACCCACAGCAGCACCCCCATCACCCCGGCCAACAGGGCCCACACCCTCGACACCCTCCGCCACACCATCGGGGTCCAGGCCGTGGACCGCCTCATCCCGGACACCGCCCCGCCCCGGACCAGGTCGGTAACTCATCTATCTTTATATTCAAATGATTTTGTCTCTATTTTAATATTAATGTATGTGGTATGTTTTGGTCATTTTGTTACGCGGTAATGTCTTCGATAGTTCACTTTAGACTTTGTTACTACAACTACCATGCCAACTCGGTCATTCGAGTATTAGCAGACTGTCTGCTTAAAGGGATAGTTCACTTTGAAATTAATTTTTGTTATGTTTTAGCTTACCTCAAGGGCATCCAAGATGTAGGTGTCTTTGTTTCCACAGTAGTTTCAATTTTGATATTTTTAGGTCAAACCGTTCTTGTCTGTCAGTCTTATAATGGAGGTCTATGGTCACCACCTCAAAGAGCATGCACAGAGAAGTCCAGATTAAACATGATTTAATGACTCGTAAATGTAAGTACACATTGATGGCCTAAGACACGAAACGAGCGGTTTGTGTGAGAAAACGAACAGTATTTATTAGGGGTGTAACGGTACATGTATTCGTATTGAACCGTTTCGGTTCGAGGCTTCCGGTTCGGTAGGCATACAAACCGAACGATTGCTTGGACCATTTTTCCTGCCGGCATAATTCGTGCTGACGCAGCCAACACAACGTTGCGCAACATCAAATGGCAAGCGGAACGAAACTGCGCTCCTCGTTATGTGCTTCACGGATCGTTTATCAGTTCGGACTAGCAACATCTGTGCAGCGCGAGCCGATCTCGATCAAGCAACACTGTTACCACACCACGCTAAGAGATCCGGTAAAGAAAACATTTGAATTCGCCACTGAGGTAATAACATCGCTGCGAGATCTAGTGAGAAGCATTCACATTTCTCCGTTATTAACCGTAGATCTCTATTAGATCAAACAGCGCTGTCATGGAAACCAGGAGAAACATTGTGCCGTGAATGAACTAGTAATACTTTCGTCCACAGACCAGCAACATTCACCATGGATTTAATATAGTAACACTAACTGGAACCAGTTTGGCTGGAATGGTGAAATGCTTTCAAGTACTTCACACATCTTTCTCCAGCACTTCAAAATTCAAATATTATATAAATAAATATATATTTAAATGTTATTTTTAATGTGATGACCAAAACATTATTTGTTCATCCTTCAAAGATGACCCCCATTTATAAACCTGAAAGTTTCAAGATCTAGGAAAACTCACACTTATTTAAAAATATTTTTTCTTTAAACAAATAGGAAATTTCTCTGGCATTTCTTTCTTTTTGCTGTATCGAAAACGTACCGAACCGTGACTTTAAAACCGAGGTACGTACCGAACCGTGATTTTTGTGTACCGTTACACCCCTAGTATTTATATAGTTTTACTGTCGAACTGATCTGAATCAGATGTCCAACTGAACCGAACTGAACCGTCTCCAGACGTTACGCCGGAAGTGATCTCTCGCGCGTCTATGTCACGCATTGTTTACGCGGAAGTTTTTCCTTTCACTAAACATATTTAGATATACGGGAAATCGCAATGGAAGACGATTTTGATATCTAAACGTGTTTAGCCCATTATAGGACTGACAGACAAGAACGGTTTGAAAATTGAAAATGCTGTGGAAACAAAGACACCTACATCTTGGATGCCCTTGAGGTAAGCTAAAACATACCAAAAATCAATTTCAAAGTGAACTATCCCTTTAATATCTACTAACACTTTATTTTGACATTCTACTGACTGTAAGTAACTTTGCAAGTACATGTCAACTTATTCTATTAACCCTATCCCCTAACAGTCTACTAAGGCCACATTCACACAGCAGCAGAATACGGTTGTTTGTCCTGAATTTGAGTCTGGTTACGTTCACACACACAGTTGATTCTATATCCGAACTCACACCTGTACACCTGCTCACGTCAGTTTTGTGTTTGACACATGGACTCATGGCTCGATTGGACTCTTGTCGTGATAAAACTTTTTTTCGTTTTATAGATGTCACTGTCGCTTTGTTTACTAATAAGAGAATACAGGCTTGACTCCCGTTGCACGTTCATACATGTACAGACAGGAACGGGACATTTTCAAGAAATCACAATAGATGATAGTATCATCTCCTCCCTAGATTTATTTGGTCTATTCAGTAGGCGATGGATCTGTATATAATCTACTGCACAAGTCACTCACTGTAAAACATTCACGAAATATACAACCTGCTCTTTCACCTTTAACTCATCTAATTCTCTTCATTTCATGCTGACCTCTGGATATACGTTGGGCTCAAAGGATGATGAAGAAGGAATTTGGGCATAACCATACCAAAGCTATGATGATGTTTTTTTGGGGGGTGAGATATTGATGATTGATGTGAGTTTTCTGGTTTAAAGTCAAACATTTTGTGGATTAAGTGATTTGTGATTATGTTCCTCCTTATGTTCTCAGACAATTCAGTCACTAATGGAGGAGCACAGCCATGCCATACAGATGAAATTCTACATTGTTCACTTGGCCAGTCTTTACCTACACTCAGATTCACTCTTTTCGATGGGGCCATTTATTTCCATGCGTTAAGGAAAGAGGCGGAGCATTAGTGTGAGTGGGAGGGCCAAAGCTGGAGAAGACCACCTGAGCAGGTAAACACTTTCAACAACAGAACTACTAACTGTGTCCGTCTGAAATAAAACCATTTCATTTACAAATTTCACATACACTACTATATAAAAAAATATTATCTAAAGAAATGAATACTTCCATATTCAGCCAAGGGTGCATTCAGTTGATTTAAAAAAGACAGCCCAAATGTTTTAAACATTGAAAATAAGAAATGTTTCTTGAGCAAAAAATCAGCATATTAGAATGATTTCTGAAGGATCATGTGACACTGAAGACTGGAGTAATGATGATGAAAATTCAGTTTTATTCAGAATATTTCGCAATGTTACTGTTTTGTTAGCTTTTACAGTATTTTTTGCTCAAATAAATGCATCCCTTGGTGAGCATAAGAGACACTGTCTTAAAGATAATTATTCCGTCTTGTTGTTTTTATTTCAGATGATTAAAAAAAGTATAAATGGAAGTCTGGACTGAACAAACGCAGTCACTTCCTGGTGCAGCCCTTTTTCTAAAGACATTCGCCTTGAAGACTATCAATGCTCAAATCAAAATGAGTCACTTCAGCTGCTCCTTGTTGTCTGGTTTCCACATACGACCAGTGCATGAATCCAGCTGGCCCCTCCCCTTCAGCACATTGCCCCGCCCACTCAGATCTAGCTCCACCTCTTCAACGAGGCAACAAGTCAGCTTGCACTTATTCAAGCCTGATTTCTCTGCTTTTTATGTGAAAACCCAATGTAAAATAATACCATCTTTTTTTTTTTACAATCACATCTGCATTTGCAGTTGAAATCTTAAAAAGGGCAACTGTTGCCTGCCTTCTATTGTTTAGGTTTTATTACATGTGCTATACATATATGTACTTAGATTTGAATACTCATGTAATTTCTCTGTGCCACGTTTAGCCTCCATTGTTGGTTCTTTAGTGAATATTGGACCTCATAGAGGTGGCATCTATCACGTCTTTAGAGTTACCTCAGTTGACCCTCGGAGGAAGTCTACTCTATGCAGAGTTCATTTCGTCTCACCAATTATAACGCACATAACATACACCATGCTTAGCAGAATTTGCCCTTTCTCTTTGCTTGTGCTCCACCCCAAGCCTGGTTTGAGTGTTAGCTCTCATGCACCTATGCACCTCCACCCCTTACAACAGGGAACGTTTCTTATGGTGCTTCAACTGGTGCTCAGGCCCAAAAGAGATGGAGACAGCCATGGGTTCAATCATTTCAGACATCAACTGATCTGTAACTACATCCATGGCGCCATCATACGAGTTTTTCGGAAGATGATTGAGATGGTCTCCCAAGAAATTGCTACAGGTTGTAGTTGTATGTCCCACAAAATGAACTGTGTCAAGATGTCGTTTGACAAGGCCAGTCCAACCATAAAGGGAATGTCCTTCCTCCTTTAAACGAACCGTCCCACCAGGTACTGGCGGAGCTACCGCAGATTTGTCGTAACGTCTCAACATGGTGGCGAGTGCCTATTTATAAATAAATAGTAGATATATAGATAGAGATATATTAGCTAAATAAAGTGAGTCTACTGTGGTCAGACTATTGTGTCGGAAATCAAAGGAAACTTCTTTTCTGGTGTGTTTGAGTTGTGTGTGTGTGTGTGTTATCGTTGTCTGTTTGGCCCTCGCACTGCTCTCGTTACAAGATCTTGGCATTGGAGTCTCCGCAACAAAAAGGTTGTTTGCGGAATCCAGTTTCGTGACCTTCAGCTAGACGGTGTTGTATAGAATATGTTGCACCTCACAAAAAGAATGAGTCATTAATGAGTTCTTAAAAAAACACTCAGCTCAAGCGCACTTGAGGGTAAAGCTGCATTCATGCTGAAAGCAAACGGCAGTCTTTTATTTGGTGAATTGTATCGCTGTCAGTGTGAAGGCATCTTAAAGGGATAGTTCACCCAAAAATACAAATATTCTGTCATCATTTACTCACCCTCATGTTGTTCCAAACCTATATGACTTTCTTCAGTGGAAACCAAAACCGAACAATTCCGGTTCCCATTGACTTCCATTGTACAGTATTTGCGCTTTTCCATTACCAGTTCTGGCTCGGCTCGGCTCGCTTTTCGCTCCATTTTCCATTACCAGAAATAGCACCCGGTCGTCATAGCGACGCCTTTCGTTCCTCGTTGGATCCTCGTCTCGCTGGATCCTCTCTTCGGCAACCAAACAAAGGAAAGTCTGCACCTCCTCGTTTGACCACGGCGTATTCTTCCGAGTTGCCATAATAATAATAGTAGTAAGTTTAGAAACTATCTCTGGCCAAACTATTTAAAAATGGCGGGGATATTCGGGATACTCCATCTGGCGTGTGCAATGATGACGCAGTAAATGGTGACGATTCTCTCTGACCAATCAGCAGTCTGCGTTGTTTTCACGTCACATTTTAGTACCGGCTTAGCTCGCTCAGAACCTCGTCGGAATTGATACAAAAAAACTCAAGGTACAACTTTTACACAGTGGAAAAACAAACAAAGGCGAGCCGAGACGAACCGAGTCGAGTCAAGCTGGTACTACTGTGTAGTAGAAAAGCGCCATATGATCAAAAAATATAATAGAAGATGTTTGGTTACCAACAGTCTTCAAGTTCAAAATGTCTTTTTGTTCCAGATAAGAGAGAACCCAGACAGCAAACTGACATTGAATCAACGTGGAAACGACGTCTCTCATGACATTGAAACAACGTTGATTTGCTCATCGATTTAACGTTGAACCAACGTCAGACGCGGCATTCTTCAAAGCTAAATGAAATCGAAAATTGGTTTGCTTTCATAGCGTTGAAACAACGCGTTGATTTCAAGTTGATTTTCCGTTAGTTTTGAAAGAATGACGCATCTGACGTTGGTTCAACGTTAATTCGATGAGCAAAACAATGTCAGACCAACGTTGTTTCGATGTCATATTTCCACGTTGATTCAATGTCAGTTTGCTATCTGGGAAAGTCATACAGGTTTGGAATGACATGAGGGTGAACAAATGATTGTTCAATTTTAATTTTGGGGTGAACTTTTTCTTTAAGAAACATCAAAATATTCAAGTGGAAGATTGTTTTAAGATGGCTGAGATATGTGAACAGTTGTTTTGCATTGTCTTATGTGTCATTTCACTGCTGTTGTCTGTAGTTGTGGAGTTTACATTAGGACTTTGGCGAAGCCCAAAATATAGCCAAGATCTGACTGTTAAAATTACCTGTTTGTGTTTCCACATTGCGTTTACCATACTCAATTTTCAGACGCGTTCACGTCAGTTCCAGATCGTCACGTGTCTCTGTTCTGGAACGTTCCGGAAACACAATCTGCGTTCACGTTCTGCCGGAATTACCGCAATTAAAATATTCAGAGATTCTTTAGGCTCGGAAATTCATTTTTATGCCAACGCTCAAACCTTGAGGAACAAAGAAAGTGCGTTGTGCAACTTAAAATGCCATTAAACTATAGGCTATGTAGCTTAATGGTAAGCTAAAGGTAATTGTTGAGGTGATGAACACGTCACAATGAGCTAGTCGGAGAATTCCCGGTAATTCTGTCATGATGTGAACGCATCATTGTCGTTCGGCTCTAGAATATTCCTACGTTGCTCTATTGTGGTTGAAGAACACAGATCATATGTCCACCATGTGAATACTGCTCCGTCTTGGATGTTTCTGAGTCCAGTTTCAAACACCAGAAAAGTGTTTGAGCTGATATTCTAATATTTATGTGTGTGTCTGTCTGTCGTGCAAGTCTATAATTGTACTATTAGACAAAGCAAGAGGACAAAAAAATAAATAAAAAGACATCAGACTTTACCTTCTTGGAGACATATTGCAGTCCTCCACCTTCAGGACCTTTTACTACTGAATACTTGAAGTAGGGGGGTGATCTCCTGCCTTGGGAAGAGATATATTATACAGAACAAAGAAAAAAGAGAAATGTTGACTCATGTGGTGATGATGCATGATTATGTACATTATGTGCCAACTCTGGGCTGTGGTGAAGACAGGTCTAATAGATCTCTATACGCAGAAATAAATATCGAAAGAAAGAAGTTTCAGCCCTGTAGGCTCAAGACGTATATCATCCAAAGGGCCTCTGGTTTGAAGGTCCAAAATAAAGAGAACATAAATGATTATATTTATATTTGTTGTGTGCCAGTTGCATTGTTTCTTTTTATTTCATGATGTCAAAAAAAAATGCAAACCTCTGGATAATAACAAACCACTGTGACAAATGCCAGAAAAGAAATAGTAAATCTAAGAAACGTTGTTTTTACTTTTTTAAGATGTTTATTTATGTTATGCTTTTTTTATGGTTCATGCTTTTTTTCTTCTTCTTTTGAATATGTCAGTTTGGAACTGTAAGATTTGTACATTGCTTTTATTTTTTTCTGTACAGCAGTCCAATGTGAGTGTCAGCATGCTGAATGATACCGTGTGAACGTGGGGTTCATTTGTCCATGGTGCATCATCAGTCGTCACCGATGAGACGCATTGGCATCATAATGGTGTAATGTGTTTGAGAATGGTGTGTCCTCACCCACATCTTCCCGCCCACTGCCAGTGGTTTGCCCGTGCAACAAAATAAAAGCGTTCGCATGTTTTCGGGGAGCAGATCTGAGACGCTAAAAGAGTGTGGGATATGCTTGCATGATTGTCTGTGTATGCAAATAAGATTGTTCCAGGGTGTGAGTGAGTGGCTGAGTGTGTGTTGCAGAAAGTTAGCGGTGCAAGAGCCTCGGAGGCGTTCGGTGTGAAATCTGTGTCATGTTCGATGTTTTTAAACCCTGTTGGGCTTTACTCAGAGTCCTTAACCTCCCTGATATTTGCTATTGTATGTGTTGTATCCCCCAACTATTCTTGAGTGTCAGTCGGCTTGTTTATATCCATTAAATAAAAGTGACTTTCTTTCTGATATGCGCTGTTTCATTTAAAACCACAAATAAAAGTTTATTAGCTGAAAAGTGTATTAGTCGAAGTCCACCTGAGTGTTTTACGGTGTCCTCGTAAAGGTTAATTTTATTTAGAACACACTATTGTTCAAAAGTTTGTTGACAGTGACGTTTTTATTTGGGAAGGACATTAAATTGATTTTTTTTTTTTTTAATTGACAATAAGTCATTTTGAATGTTTTCCACATAAATATTAAGCAGTACAGCTATATTTAACTTATTATCACTGTTACGTATGGAAGTAAAATAATGTCAAATATTTTTGAAACAAAAAGCATGTTGAATTGCACCAACTGAAAAAAATGCATTGCATTTTAATCCATTTTATTTTTAAGGCTTGCATTCTTATGGGCTGAAATTCAACATGGTTGAATATTTAAGCTGTGAATATTTCATTTAAAAACATTTCAAACACATTTTCATGATTAAAAATTCAATAATCCATATTCACCTTTCATATTTCACTTCCAAAATTTTCAGACTGTTTAAAAATACAACTTATAATATTAAACAGGCAATTTTTCGGTCCATTTTATTTCGCCTTGAAAATTCGCTTCCACAAATTCAGTGGTTCTTTTTTATTATTATTATTATTATTTATTTTATTTTTTTCAAATTCAGTGGTTCAAATTCGACAGTAAATTCAACAGTGGCGTCCAGGAACTGCAGGAAAAGCAATAGATTACCGAGCATACTCTCCATCTGCTGTTAGTCGGCTTTACCAGCAGGGGGTGCACGCGCGTGTTGAAACAAAACAACAGGAGAGGCCTTCACAAAACATCATTTTAGCTGAAATGGACAGAGCGATGAGTACAAGTTAAAATGCATATGTGTGTGGAAAAGGTTGATTAAGACACAAAACACACGAGTGTTTACACAAGTAAGACTTATGAAGCTCACATTGCTGCTCCAGAAACAATGTTGTTGCAATCTCTAGTTCAGGATCCTTCCACTTCCTTGATGCAACTTCGTCCGAGAAGAACTCATCGAGATATAAATGATGCCAAAAGAGCATTACCTAATACAATAATACAGTAATACATCTAATACAGAAATTGTACACCAATTTCTGTGGACTTTTGTCTCCAAGGCAACAGTGGGCTATCTCTCTAAAAAAGATAAAAAAAAAAAAAAGGTTTGGGTTGGCATGGTAACCACAGTAATCTCACTGTTTTTTTGGAGCCAGGCACCAAACACAAATACTGAAAGAAAAAGATTAATATAACATGCTGAGAGGCCAGATGTGTTAAGAGCCCCAATAGAAAAGTCATTTAGATGGAAAAGCTTCATATCTTGCACTTTTCAGCAGCAGGTTTTACAGAATGATTGTGGGACGCCACATACTGGTGTGGGTGTGGGTGTTCAATACTGTGTGAAACCCCACCGGTTGTGTTCTGCACAGTCTCCTTTTGTGCACCAGGGGAAAAAATATGTCTTTATTCTGCATTCTCTCATAAACAACTGAATTTAGTGATACTGTAAGACAGTGATGGTGTATGATGATAATATATAGTATTTTTGACATAGTTGACGTGACATTTCAAGCAGTGTCCAGCAGTGTGACATCCATGCTAAACTCAATTTCAAATTCTTTTTCAATTAATAATTTTATTCTTGTATATGCAGTTTAAATTACCTAAAATATAAGTGAGAGTGATCTGGGACATTTAAAAAAAAATGATTAGTCACACTGCAGGACTATTAAGGCTAATGAACTACTCAAATAAAAAAGCTGCTTCAAAATAGTTGTCAACCATATCAATGTAGCATGACATGAAACTTAAAGGTGCCGTTTCCCCCCCCTACATGGATCATGACCCTTATCTTGAGCTCTTTACCAAGACGGAACAGTGACACTTTTCTTTTTAGACCTGCGGTACAGAACTACGGTAAAGCTGTGTGCTTTGAAACAATCTGTTCTGTTTAAAACATTATAAGTAAAAGTGGCTTGAATTGACTTGCTAATGTCATTTAAAAAAAAAAAAAAAAACGTTTGTTTTATCGTATAAAAAGTAGTAGGCTTCTTCTTCAGTCAATTTATTAGAAAATACCGCCATCTTGTGTTCAAATATAAATGTTTTAATTTGCAAATGACAAATACACAAAACAGACATTTTATTTATTAGTTTGTTTTTATGCACATTAATATAAATATTACTTATATAGGCCTAAATAATATCCATGTTTGCCCATGTTACACAAAATGAGTAAGTAAATATAATTGGAAACAAGTAATTTTGTAATATCTTTCATGAAATAGTAACATAATGATGTTTAGGTTTGAATACAAAAAAAAAAAGTAACTTAAGGTCACCTCGCTCACAATGAACTCACAATCATCACAATGGACGAACTGGTGCTGGCACGCGCACGCATGCGTCGACACGTACGTCCCTGTGCGTACGCAAGAGGGGGAGGGGCGCGTAAACAGTGAATTCCAAAAAGGAAGGGAGTGTTTCTTTCAACTGATAAACCAGTACATCAAGGTATGCATTAAAAAGCTCATTCTGAAATTGTGCATTCTCCGTTTACAAACTAGTTTACACGTTCTGCAGGCGCGTATGTTTTGTTTACTCTTTTGAATCTGCAGCCTCGTGCATTTACCATTTTCAGCTCAACGCAGCGCCATTACTGTTAGCTACAAGGCAAAATGGACAAAATGGCCATTTTCGATTATATTGTGTTTCACATGCAATTCAGTTCCTGTGCTGTGACTAAATGTGTGCAGGTGTGACTACATGCACGTTATTCGCTACATATAGCAACAAAGACTATAAAAGGAGCAAATAAACAATGGGATTGTTGCTCCTTTCTTGTTAATTTGCTGTGCCTTAATGGCCAGTGCGTTTGTCGGGGTGCTTCTCTTTACACGAACTTCCCTTTGCCGAACAGAGGTCATGGGACACACGTCTAAGGTGTTCAAAACAGAGAATACAATTCCTGTAATTTTGTAAATAAATTTTTGCAATCTACACAATGAAATGCATTACAACATATTAAACAATGCTACTTGTTTTCATTGAATTCCCAGTTCAGATGCATTTTATATATAAATAGTAACCATAAAGTAAATATACATGTAAATATACATGTATACATACATAATAATGAAGTATTTATTGGCAGGTTTAAATCATGCCCATTCGCCGATCAGCTGCTGCCCCACCCAAAGAGGATGCCACCCCAGCAAATGCCCCTGAGGAAGGTACGTACTGCCCCTTGCATGGTACATCAGTCATATTGAGATGAAATAATGACTGTCCACAATAGACTAGAATAATTCACCCAGGAATAAAAACTTTGGTTCGTATGCACTGAAATAATCCTAAAATAAGCTACTCGACACTGAAAATCCTCCCCTCTTCGTGCAAAGTTAACATATGACTTCAAACGAGTTTATAAAATATTGCACAAGTGGTATGGCTTTATAAAGCATCCTTAAGAGAACATTGTGTTTTCTATCCCACAGATGCTCCCGCTGAAGGGTCTGCACCTGTAGCTGAGAAGGAGAAAGAGAAGGATTCGGCGACCACTGAACCTGCGACCACGGAGGACAAGAAAGAAGGAGGTGATGACGAGGATGAGGCCGCCGATGGTGAGAAACAGGTCAAAGAGGACGGAGAGACGCCTGATGAAGGAGAGAAAACTGAAGAAGCAGCAGCTGAACAAGGGAAGAGCAAGAAGAAAAAAGTCAAGGATGTTGTAGCCAAAGTGTAAGAATGGCTGTTGCACAAAAATAAAGATCGTTCAATTCCTATTTAGAGTTTAAGCATTAGATTATTTGGCTCATTAAGCATTTTATGTATTGTTTGTTCATATGTTACAGTGACAAAGAAGGAGATGACAAAGGGAAAAAGGTGAAAAAGAAGATTCCTGCTTGGGCGACCATTTCTGCCAACAAACTGGCTTCATCATCTCTGTCCCAGCCCAAAGTCGAAGAAATCATCTTGGAAGCAATTGAGGTCTGGTTCACAATTTAACGGGAATGGTTACTTTCTTGTAAACCTTCTGATTGATTGTCATTTGGCACTTGTAGCCCTCAAACCGTATTCACTTTATAGCCCTTAATCCTGTAATTGTGGACAAATGTGGGCACAGAGGACTCAGGTGTGATGCTAATTTTTATTTATTATAAATGTTATATCACTGTCTTCCATAAAGTTTTGTCTATCCATTTATGGTGCTTTTTTTATTTTGGGGCTATTTTTTGAATTTATTTACTTCAAAAAGTACCACATTTCTATGTAAATCATTTCTATGTAAATGAATTACTATGTAGTTTTATTTTTTAAATTTTTTTAACTACATTAATATATCATTCCAAAAAGTTCTTAGAGCTAAAACCTAAAGATGAAGTGACTTTGCTGTCACCTGTTATTTTGGCTTATTTTAGATTGCTCTAAATTACAGTTTTTCCCATTCATTTCTATAGGTGCCCATTTATGACCCACATAAAAGATTAAGGAGGTTTTTTTTTCATGCACTTAACATTTTAAAATTTAGTCAAAAAAAAAAAAAATGTGTGTTCAAGAGGCAAACTTAGGAAAAGTAGCCAAGTCTTGTACTGCTCAGATCAAGGGAAGTATTTTTTAAAAATAAATCAAAACTATTTTGCCCACATTTGTCCAGAATACGGTTTTAGGGTTAAGTATGTTTTATCCAGTTTCTTTATAGAATTACTGGATACTAGTACCAAATATTTTAGTTGTTAAAATGTGTATACGGTGCTGCAGTGATGTAAGTTCCCATCTCCCTGGTTCCCTCGACTAATGGGATTTTTCAATTGGCTTTTGGATTTTTTGCAGAAAATAAGCTCTTTGACCAACAAATTTTTGGATTCTCACACGTTTTGTTCATGGTGTTGAACAAACACAACTTTTATGAATTTTGAAGTCTCAATAAAATCGGAATTTAGGCTTTTTTTACATTCATTAAAAAAAAAATAGATCAATTTTGATTTCATGGAGACTTTAACTTAAAGATGGTTCAAAAATGCTGAATTGTTTCTAACTCGGGTTTAAAGTTGTCATCTCATATGTGCATCTTTACAATCTACCCACAGAGTATCAAAGAACGGAGTGGTGCCTCTTCCATTACCATTATGAAATATGTCATGAAGAAGTATCCGTCTGTGGAAATGGACAAAAAGACCAAAAACCTCTACAAGAGGGCCCTGAAGCGATTGGTTGAGAGGGGCACTGTCAAACAGGTGATTTGGGATTTAACACACAAATATTTCTTGTTTTATATACATACAGTAAGTCAAAAGCCATTCTTTTCTTGTCTTCTTTACCCGCAGCTGAAGGGCAAAGGCTTCTCTGGAAGTTTCGCCATTGGGAAGGTAACTTGTTTATTGTCTTTGCATTGATGTAAGCCTGTTTTAAATGTGTTAATTAGTTGAACCTTGTTGAGATGCATGATGTTGGGTATTTTATTGATGGTTTGTCATCATTTTGTCAATGTCATGTTGTTGTGTAGAAGTCGGCTGCATCTGCAGCGACGAAGGAGACGCTGGGAGAGTCTCTGCCTCTGATCATCACCCGCCTCTGTGAACCCAAGGAGGCGTCCTATATCCTAATCAAGAAGTACCTGGAACAATACTTCCCTCAACTCAATGTGGAGAACAGGTCATTTTTGACTCAACATCCTATAACTAGACTACAGTTTAAACCTGAAAGAATTTACTTAACAGTTGGGAATGAAATAATATCAGTCCAAAGTGAGATTTTTTTTTTATGTTTCTGAGAGTCTCTTCTGCTCACCAAGATTTATTTGATCTAAAAATACAGTAAAAAAGTTATGTTGTGAATGTTATTACAACTTAGAACAACTGTTTTCTATTTAATTTACTTTAAAATGCAATTTATTCCTGTGATGCAAAGCTGAATTTATCAAGTCTTCAGTGTCACATGATCCTTCAGAAATCTTTCTAATATGCTAATTTGCTGCACAAGAAAAATTTCTTATTATTATCAATGTTGAAAACAGTTGCTTAATCTTTTTGTAGAAACCGTGATGAATAAAATCAGCATTTATTTGAAATAGAACAGTTTTGTAACATTTAAAATGTCTTTGCTGTCACTTTTGAGTAACTTTATGCATCACTTCTGAATAAAAGTGTTAATCCAATCCATTTCCATACATGCAGAACTGTACATAGTAAACATAAACCATTAAGAGTTACAGATTGAAATTGTGTACATACATTTGGCCTGAAGATTTATTAACGAAGGGTTCTTCTGTAAATCTCTAAGGCCTGACGTGTTGAAGAACTGCCTGCAGAGATCTGTGGAAAAGGGCTTCTTGGAGCAGATCACTGGCAAGGGGGCCTCTGGGACATTCCAGGTTAGTAGTTACCCTTCTGAATCGCTCGACATCTACAACAAGCAGGTTTGATGAGAATCTGCATTTGTGTTTGACAGTTGAAGAAAGCTGGGAATAAGGTGCTCATGGGTGGCGGATTGCTGGAAGATGCTGTAGTGGCCGCCATCACAGCCATGAATGAGCCCAAGACCTGCAGCATCACCATACTGCGCAAATTCCTCATGGAGAAACAGGACCAGAAGAGCGTCTCTTTAGTTGGTACGGTACACTCACTCCTCAGTGAATTTATTTTGCTCTCTGAGGACTGAATTTAGTTTGCTTTTGTTTTGGCATGCTTCTGTCATCATCAAAGGAGTTGTTCATAAGAACGCTAGTACAGAAATAGTTTTCTTGATCAGTTTATATAACAGCCATCCTTCATATATCTCGCATTTTTATGAAAGTATTCTTTCTGATTGCCAGTTCTAAACCTGAAGAGAACTTTGCTGAAGTGTAAAATGATGGGATGGATGGAGCAGATTTCTGGTCATGGACTCAGTGGGTCGTACCAGCTAAGCTATCCATTTTACCCAAGGTAAGTTCGGCTCACCATAAACCAGTTTTCTTATTGTTAACAATCGAGGACTTTTTTTTTTTTTTTTGCTAAGTTTTTTAAATAAAAACAAATATAAATATTTCATGAACAATTTTAAACTTGCACGTAAATTTGAAATGTCTTCTTGGCAACTTACTGAAAGAAAAGTACTACAAAATATCAAAACTAATGTAAAAATGAATTGAAGCTGAATAGAAATAAACAAAAATGCTAAAAAATATAAAAATAGAAGCCAATTAAAAATATCAATAAATACTATAATAATATTTAAATTATAATTTAACACTACTGTAAGCATAGTGCACATTTTATTGTTCTTAAATTTGCTTTTGGGCTTTTTACACTTGAAATCGTTCATGCAGGGGCATTTTAAAGGGTTAGTTAGTTTACCCAAAAATGAAAATTATCCTATAATTTACTCACCCTCAAACCATCCATCCTTTGGGTATATTACTTTCTTCTTTCAGTCAAACACCATGTAGTTATATTAAAAAATATCCTGGCTCTTTCATCCAGGGGGTTAATAAAGATCACTCTTCCGCCAGAACTCGTCTTGCGAATGGCTGTTACTGGAAGCCAGTGATTATTGTTTATAAAGTAATAAATACGGATATTTTTTCTTACAAAAACACATCCTTTGGCTTCAGAAGGCCTTTATTAACCCCTGGAGCCGTATGGATTACTTTTATGATGAATGGATGCACTTTTAAGGACTTCAAAATCTAGGGTACCATTTACTCCCAATATATATACATTTTTTATTTTTATTTTAAATATAACTCCGATTGAAAAAAAAGTCATATACACCTAGGATTGCTTGAGGGTGAGTAAATTATGGGACCATTTTTGGGGTGAAAAACTAATCCTTTAACTACAACTATTAGTTCTTAGCTTTTACAATTGTTTTTGATGAAACTTGGTGAATTGATTAGTTGCAATCATGTCTGTTGTCATAAAAATATGAGAAAGGTGAGACTTAAGGCATTGTACAAAATGAAGATTAAATGTGATGGAACTACTTGAATTGACAAATTGTCTGTCGCTCCTCCTTTGCAGCCCAGCGGTTCTGTTTCCAGAAATGATGGAAAAACTCAAACAGAAGGAGGAACAGAAGCTCAAACGCAAGAGAAGTGACGATTCTGACGAAGAATCCGAAGAGGAGTCAGAGGAGGAAGAGGAAGAGGAAGAATCAGACGATGATGAGCCTCCCCGAAGAAAGAGGTGAAGTACATCACATAACGTCTGAATAGCAATTATTAGTGCCAAAGAACTTGCTATTTTATACTTGGTTTTAGGGATTTGAACAAATCATTATCCCGGCGCAATAAACCATGGTGTGTTATCTGGTTTCTATGGAAGCTTGTTTCCACCACTGAATAAAAAACAATTATCGTAATTGCGACTTTTTATCTCACAATTTAGAGATATGAAGTCAGAATTATGAGAAATAGTCGCAATTGTGAGATATAGTTGCAATTCTGAGAAATAAAGTCGCAATTGCGAGATATAAAGTCACAATTATGAGAAAGAAAGACAGAATTGAGACTTTATATCACAATTCTGACTTTTTTTCACACTTGCGAGTTTACATCTCGACATTTTGACATCTGTTCTCAGAATTGTGAGATGTAAACTCGCAATTGCGAGTTATCAGGCCAATTCTAGGGAAAAAAAAACTTTTTTTCTAACTTTTTTCCCCTCAGGATAGTTTATATCTCACAAGTCTGACTTTACAACACGCAATTCTGACTTTATATCAATCAATTCTGAGAAATAAAGTCAGAATTATGAGATGTAAACTCGCAATTGTCCGAAAAAAGTCTGAATTTTGAGATAAAAAGTCGCAATTACCTTTTTTTTATTTTTTATTCTGTGGCGGAAACAAGCTTACATAGGCTTCTACTTGTCGGATAATAAAATGGGCAAAAAAATCCCAAACCATATACCAGAATATCATAGAGACATTTAACTTGGGCTGTGTCTTTGCAAGGCTAAACGTACTTTTTATTTTTCCACAGGACCCAGCGTGCGAAACGGACTCCTGCGCCTAAAGCTCGTCAAAATAAAAGGGCTAAAACAGTCAGCCGAAAACCTCCTGCCTCAAAGAGATCGGTTGCGTCTGCCAAGAAAGCCCCTCCACCAGCCAAGAAACCCATCGCTGCGAGCAAAGCAGCGTCTAAAAAGGCGCCAGCGCCTGTTAAAGCCACACCAGTCAAGAAAGCCACACCAGTCAAGAAAGCCGCTCCGACCAGCAAACCTAAATCACCCATAGCCAAAAAGATGACAAGCAGGGGGTCCAAAAGGCCGTCGCCCAAGGCAGCTAAGAAGGAGCCAACTGAATCTGCTGTGAAGGCCAAACCTGCCGCACGCAAGTCGCTCCGATCCCGGAAATAAATCCCACGCTTGCAGACAGCTGAAAGGATCAACTGTAGCTCTGTAGACTGCAGTGATTGCTATTTTCTCCTCTTATTTTTGTAGAAACTTCCGAGTTTTCCTTGTCTTGGGGCCTCTGATGAACATAGGACCTCTTCAAAGTTATTCTGCTGTTCAAATACAGGCGTATTATGTTCAGTATTCTTAAATCACAGGTAAAGATGTAGAGTAGAAATGCTACTGTTATGTTGTTTAAGACGTTCGTTCGGGTCACCATTATGAGAGTCTGAAGAAGCAGCTGTTGCTTCATCTCAGTTGTGCTTCAGCAAAAAAAAAAAAATCAAATATTTAAAGTTCTTGTAGTCAATCTTTCTGTAGAGGCAAGCATTTCAGTTCTTCAGTCTCCCCTTTCTCATCAGTGTTCAACACTCTTTGTAAGTTTTATTTCAATTGTTTTTGCTCATGTTTTGTGAAGTTAGGTCTTTAGCTACTATTGTAATCATAAAAAGAGTTTTGTTGATGTTGGTTCCTTCGTGTAAGTCAAAGAAAAGAATGATTATTGATGCCTAACTTTCAGTTTAACAGTCTACCTGAATGCAAAATTGGATTTATTAAGATGCATTAAAGAAACGTTGGCATCCATATCCATGACTTGTTTTGTTCTGTACAGTCTATGAAGGAGAATATACGTTGAAAAGATTTTCCAAGCAGATGTTTAAAACAACACACTATTAACCC
This sequence comes from Pimephales promelas, assembly GCF_988280905.1. Taxonomy (NCBI): domain Eukaryota; kingdom Metazoa; phylum Chordata; class Actinopteri; order Cypriniformes; family Leuciscidae; genus Pimephales; species Pimephales promelas. The sequence continues at coordinate 26,715,155 of NC_142789.1, forward strand.
AGTCATACTCTTCTGTGTTAGTTTATCAGGGGGGTTAGATGTAATTTTATGAGCACTGCTTACCTTACCCTGCATGCATGTAACTGATATACTTTTTTCTGTAGTCCTTAATAAAGTGACTATATTTGTACTTGATTATTTGACCATTGTTTTGTTTGGGTGGTTTGATTTGATACTCAATGCTGAACCACTAATTTAGAGGTGTTCAGAAGGGGTGAAATGGTTCAAGCTCTGAAATATGCTTTGTGTCATTATCACAGCTGAGTTTAATGTGAAATTCACAGTGGCAAATTCTTCTCCTTGTTCTGACATGCACAGTATTTTGGAAGAAAATGTATAAAAAGCATTGACATGTTTACATAAAACATTTCATGCCCTGACTTGTCTTAAAGTATTGTAACATTCACAAACATCAAAGGTTTTACAGACTCCGGTGCCCCCTGTATGTATGTATGTATGTATATATATATATGTATATATATATAATTCTCCATAACTCTTTCTGATGACTTGTAAAACATTAATTAACATTAATACATATCATAGGCCTAACATTTAACATGTTTGTTAGAAAATTAAAGGTTTTATTTATTTATTTTTTTCCACAGATAGGCCAACAACAATTTTTAGAAGGTTATGGTCATGTTTGATTGGCTAAGCAAAAAAAATAAATAAAAAATCGTTCTGTTCAGACGACCAATCCAATTCTGCACTATATTCATCTTTCTGTACCTTGAGTGATTCCCACAAAGGAATCGTCGCTGCAGAATTCCCTGATTAGTTCAAACGCATCGAATAAATCAACTCTTCCGAAATATTGAATCATTAGAAAAGATTCAGCGTTTCCTTTTGTGCCCCTAAAAGGGATATTCACCCAAAAATAGATATTTTGTCATTATTTACTCACCCTCATGTTGTTTCACTCACCCTTTTGTTTCGCTGAACACAAAAGAAGATATTTTTGAAGAACCATTAATTGACTTCCATACTATTTTCTTTTTTTTTTACAATGAAAGCCAATGGAGCTACTGTCAGCGTCAACTATTTGATTAACATTCTTCAAAATATCTTATTTTGAGTTTTGAAACTCATAAAGGTTTTGAACAACATGAGGGTGAGTAAATGATGACAAAATGTCTGGTTGAACTATCCCTTTAAAAGAGTCAAGATTTGGTAAACCCGTCTTTTAAGTGAATCAGTTTGATGAATCAGTCACCAATTACCAGTGTGCATCCATATGTGTGGTGTAGGCGGATCTTGTCAAATCTTTCCCAATGGATCCAGTCTGGCTCTGAATAGGCGGGATTTAGAGAATTAAGGTGAGTCAGGAATGGATTGCAAAACCCCTGGAGGATAGTCGACCCTCCCTGCCAGGTTCAGTCGTCTGGGCTAATTTGTGAGTATTTGTTTCCTCTGTCTTTTTTTGCTTCTTTACAACTTGAATCCTTTTGTAATTATTCAAGCGTTGACTAAAAAGCGTTTGTTTTGATTTCTACTTGAGGTTCCCGATGTAGCAATTTCTTTCGCTTTCTGGAAACTGTGTGGCTGTGTCTCCAAACATACTTTTATTTTGGCCGTTATTGGCACTTTTAGAGTCTGAACCGGTCACCTTTTGCACAAATCTGTTCATCTTTGAGGAATGTCGACGATTTACTTTCACTACTTGTGCTGTGCTTTAATTCGTCAAGTTAAAACGTTGAAGGAGTTTGTAATGCAGTTCTGAAATATTCTGGCAAACGCTGACCTCTGTTTTGTCATTTTTATTATTTATTATTTTGAGCAGTAGATAAAGCCAACGACAGCAGGCTCGGATATGGGTGAGACAGCTGGCAGGGAACATGGGATTGTTACAAGATCTGCTGAGGTGAAAATGATTGAAACATTTGAATGCTTTAGGCTACATCTGGTTTTGCAATTGCATCTGTGGTTTTATTGTATAGTTTACTCCCATACTCGGATGATTGCATCATGAACTCATAGTTTTGCTTTTATTGAGTAAATCAATGCTCTGTTTGTCTAGTACATTGGCTCATTTCCTGTGGATGACAGTTGTTTGGATGATCAGATTCAGCAGCTGCACTCTCAGCTGAAATCTCTCAAGGTAATTTGTGTGAAGTGAATCTCAAGAGTGTGTTTACTTTTTTTATACGTGTTATTATCTATATAAGTTTGAACACTGGACTGAATTTGATTTTAATGGTCTTAAAAGCATTTTGATCTAGGCATATGTGCTTATTAGTTTTGTAGACGCATTAATATGCATCCATTTGGGTATTTAATCATTTTAATGACTAAATGTACAATGTGGAAAATTATTCAGAACAATATTAAGAACATTACTAGATTACATACAGTGCTGGGTAGATTACATAATATTGTAGTCTATTACTGATTCCAAATTGCATGACAATATTGTAGTTAGTACTGTACAGTACTTTTAAGGTAATATAATCTGACTACTTTTAGATTACTTTTTTAACCTTGTTAATCTCATTGATTTGTTGAACAGGATAAGCTTGTACCATATTGATATAAAACTACAAAGGGAAAGAAAATATATTTTGTTCTTTATCAACAACATGAAGTGCATTAAATATTACGTTTACGCCAGGGTTTTCCAGACTGAGGGTTTGTGATTGAACTGCAGAGGTTCTGTGAGTTTAATGAAAAGCTATTAATTAAACCACAATAATAATAATAATAAAAATAAAACAATACATTTTATTTGTTTAACTCCATGTCATGTGACCATTAACCAACATCAGAGAACCGTGAACTTAATAGTATCATAATTATTATTATAGACTTAATGTATTGACCTAACTTTAATCTCAGGGGGTACTGCAAGTAAATATATTAGTAGAGTAAATATATTATCAAAGATGTTAAGCTTTGAAAAAGTTGGGGAGTCCCTGCATTGCCTGTAAATATGAAATAATGTGAATTTTTATGTTTGAAAGACAAAAGCTTTTCCATGACATTTCTAACTATGTTGTAAATATTTTTCTACAGACCTTTGTTAAACAGATTTTGTGAAACCAATATTAAAAGTGATTAAAGCAATTCCTGAAATATGATACATCAATTTTTAAAGGGTTATAGTCATGTTTTCAATCTGTTCCTTTTAGTGATTCAGTCGAGCGGAATTGCTAAGATCAAATCTAATCAAATCTATAAAATATTTACTTTGCTATTATTGTACAATGTGGAAAAAAGTCATACTGGTTATGTAGTTTAGTAATGAGCCGTTGTATTTGCAGAACTGCAAGAGCAAGCGAACAGTCTCATTGAAATTCTCTGTCAAAGGAGTCAAAGTTTATGATGAAGATGAAAAGGTAAGATCATCTTGGGATTTCTCTTTGCGTATGTCAGATGGTTTAACTCCTTGTGTGTGTATCTCATCAGACGCTCCTCATGGCTCACGCCATGTGTCGAATCTCGCTGTCCACCGCCCGTCCGTCTGATGCCCAGTTTGGCTTTGTCTCCCATAATCCTGGAAATTCTGATGCCCAGCTCTATTGCCACCTCTTCAGAGCCAGACATGCCCGAGCTGTAAGCCTCCACACGACAAAGCATCATGTTTATTTGTTTGTTACATTGCATGTCTGTTCTAGAATCAAGAATGTGGTTGTAGGTTTCTCAATAAAATGATGAAGTGCCAAAACAAATGATGTGCTTAGACACGTAAACCTTGCACACTAAAGAACGTTGAAAGTGTAAAAATGCACAGTAGTTATGAGGGTGTTTTTCTCAAATAAAGGCCCAGTTCCTGAACCTGCTGCTTTGCCGCTGTTTTCAACTGTGTTTTCTGGAGAAGCACCCAGAGGAAGCTCACGATGAGTGTTCGGGGAACAAACCAACTCTAACGCCATCGCTGCTAAATCAAGGATTCCCTCTCAGTGTCAGCGCCTTGGTGTCTTTCCGCAGGGCCCCGACTCAAGGCCTGCTACCTGGGGCAAAGGTTTGTTCTCACCGTATCTTAATCCGTATAACCTTGATCAACTTTGAATTGATATATGTGCAAGTGGTATATAGAAAAAAAATTGATTAGCGGTACTAGTTCAATATTATTGAATGAAGCCCAAAAAGAAATTGCTGAATATTTTTTTGAGATTCAGCGATTTCTTTCGGGCCTCTTAAAGTTAGCCTGTTCTCTAACTGTTATAGTTTTTTTACCACGAAAAAATACTTAGACTTGTCCCCCTATTATTATTATTATTATTATTATTATTTAATTTTTTTTTATCAAATCATAAATTTGCAACTTTTTAAAAAGCACGTGCAAAGTTCAAAGTGCAAGTTCTAAATCCTAAAAAAACCTAAATCCTTTGAATAATTTTATTTACAATACAATTTACAATTTTATTTATTTACAATAGCCTCTAATTGAAATATATATATATAAAAATTTTGTATTATATCAAATATAATCAGGTGTGCTTTTATCTGTTACAACTGTTACAAATGATTTTAATTAAAAAATAATTTGTATTTGCATGTGGATTTTAAATAAAGTGTTCTAATAAATATATATTAGATAATAAAATCTAATATTAGGTGTGCAAACTTCTCTAGTTTAACTTTTTTTTATTATTATTGCATGATGCTGTCAATGGAGCTTAAGTTGTCAATAACCCTCAATATTCTTTTAACACTGCCTACTTTCCCAATAGTTGGAATACTGTACTGTTCTGCGGTGTTCATGTCGATTTTCCCTGAACAGGTGTTCTCACAAAAGAGCATGGAGCAAGCGAGCAGTCCTGAAGAGGGTCCCACTTCCTCTCCCACTTTAGTTCGCAAAATGGCGATCCGGACCAAAGAGCTGCGCTCCGGTGCATATCGCTCTTTTACTTGTACTCCCCTCAAACAGCGCCACCTGCAGGATAAACTGAGTGCACCACAAGGTGGGATAAGTGTTCACAGGACACTTTCGAGAATGAGAGAGTTCTTTAGGTAATGCACACATCTGGGAACAGTGGCTGGCCTAATTAAAACACAATGGGTTATTTTACTGATCATTTATCTTTGGTTTTGGTGGTTGGTGAGTCAAAAAAGGTGGTGGGGATTTCCACATTGTTGTTTCTGCCAGTTACCCTGAAATAATCAGTTTTTTTTTCTTTTTTTTTATATACACTGACTCACCTAAAGGATTATTAGGAACACCTGTTCAATTTCTCATTAATGCTATTTTATAATCAATCACATGGCAGTTGCTTCAATGCATTTAGGGGTGTGGTCCTGGTCAAGACAATCTCCTCTACTCCAAACTGAATGTCAGATGGGAAAGAAAGGTGATTTGTGCTATTCTGAGCGTGTGTTGGTGCCTGACGGGCCGGTCTGAGTATATCACAATCTGCTCAGTTACTGGGATTTTCACGCACAACCATTTCTAGGGTTTACAAAGAATGGTGTGAAAAGGGAAAAACATCCACTATGCGGCAGTCCTGTGGACGAAAATGCCTTGTTGATGCTAGAGGTCAGAGGAGAATGGGCCGACTGATTCAAGCTGATAGAAGAGCAACTTTGACTGAAATAACCACTCGTTACAACCGAGGTATGCAGCAAAGCATTTGTGAAGCCACAACACACACAACCTTGAGGCGGATGGGCAACAACAACGCAACACCCCACCGCGTACCACTCATCTCCACTACAAATAGGAAAAAGAGGCGACAATTTGCAAGAGCTCACCAAAATTGGACCGTTGAAGACTGGATAAATGTTGCCTGGTCTGATGAGTCTCGATTTCTGTTGAGACATTCAGATGGTAGAGTCAGAATTTGGCGTAAACAGATTGAGAACATGGATCCATCATGCCTTGTTACCACTGTGCAGGCTGGTGGTGGTGGTGTAATGGTGTGGGAGATGTTTTCTTGGCACACTTTAGGCCCCTTAGTGCCAATTGGGCATCGTTTAAATGCCATGGCCTACCTGAGCATTGTTTCTGATCATGTCCATCCATTTATGGCCATCATGTACCCATCCTCTGATGGCTACTTCCAGCATCTTTGGGATGTGGTGGAACGGGAGCTTCGTGCCCTGGATGTGCATCCCACAAATCTCCATCAACTGCAAGATGCTATCCTATCAATATGGGCCAACATTTCTAAAGAATGCTTTCAGCACCTTGTTGAATCAATGCCACGTAGAATTAAGGCAGTTCTGAAGGCGAAAGGGGGTCAAACACAGTATTAGTGTGGCGTTCCTAATAATCCTTTAGGTGAGTGTATATGTATACGTGTGTGTATCTTATGTATTTATTGTGGGAAATGCCAATGTTCTCATTTGTCTTTGTGCGGTTACGCCACGTCTGTAAACTGAAGGAAGACTCGGCTCTATGGTGTGTGCTGAGGATGTAGTTGCTTAGAAAAGACTTTACCTCTCGTTGGTTTCATATGTTTTACATAATCGGAGAATATTTGTTTTCAATTTGAATCAGCAGATAACACATCCACTAGTTACTTGCAATTATGTTTTAAACAGAGATGGCCATAGAGAGGCAAAAGATCTGCAGCTTGAAAAGAATAATAAAAAAAGTTTATTTAGATTAAGTAAAAAATGTGTGCTACTCTATATTTGAACTTGTGGTCAGTCCAAATTAAGAACGCTTCAATATTTTCGTTTGCCAAAGAAAACAAACACTGACATAATTTGTGAAACCAAAGAGAACTTGATTCCTCTGGGAATCTGAAGAATCTTTTCTTTTTGTGAAACAGAAAAGGAACAGGCCAGTGCAAACGCATGCATGTCTCGAGCTCCCAGTTTGGCCGAGACAGAAGAAGCTCTCGCTCACGCAGTGTGGTGCTGGGCTGGCGTGTCTAGGTCAGTATTGGGGGACAATGGCTCTGCTGTCTGGTGAACTTAAAGGGATAGTTCACCTAAAAATGAAAATTGTCATCATTTACTCACCCTTAAGTTGTTCCAAACCTGTATGAGTTTCATTCTTTTTCTGAACATGAGATATTTCAAAGAATGATGGTGACCAGATAGTGGACGGTAGCCTTTGACTTCCACAGTATTGGGGGCCATCAACTGTCTGATTACCCATATTCATCAAATTATCTTCATTTATGTTTAGCAGAAGAGAGATTTCTCACAGGGTTTGAACAACAAGGGGATGAGTAAATGACTATTTTAATTTTTGGGTGAACTATCCCTATAAAAGTTACAATCACAAAAATGTTAATGCTTTATTTTTTATTTATTTTTAAGCAGTACCTCTGAATATAAATGTTTGCATTTTTCTCCAGGCATGCATATTTTATTGTCATTTAGGCTAAACTTGAATCCGTGGAGCTTCACTGCATTTATTTAAAGCTGATTTTGAGGAGTTTATATTTTCACAAACATATAAAAATAAGCAAAGTAGTACATCAATGCCCGGTTTCACAGACAATGCTTAAACGTAATCCCGGACTAAAATGAATGCTTGAGCTGTTTTAACTGAAAGCAACTCGCACTGACATATCTTAAAATATATCGGTGCCATTGTTTTTTTGTCTCAAGATTCACACCAGTAATGTTTTTTCCCTAATTTAACTAAGGCTTAATCTAAACCCTGTCTCTGAAACCAGGCCTAAAGAAATTAATTCACATGGCTTTTAATGCGGTACATGTATTGTTCAGTAGTTTAGTGTTTGAGTATTTGTTTTCCATTACAGCAACTGTAGTTCCTCACTCCTGGCAGATGATGTCTTGGGTTCCTTCCTCCTTTGTCCTCATCCCCAAAAGCCCAACCGTGGGTCTCTTACGATCCGCTTTCCATCGGGACTGGTAACTCTTTCTATTAAGAATTCCAAGGGGAAGTTCCGCCTTGAGGTGAGCAAAGATGAAACTTGTTTTTGTTTTCCTTACACTCCAACTACTTGTGTAAGGAGTGAAATGTAGCAAATGTTCCATCTTCATTTACAGAAGTGCCACTTTGAATTTGAAAGCCTTGCTGCTTTGATCGAGCACTACACAGAGTTCAGCGAGGAGCTGGAATGTTTTCTGAGCTGTGCCCGTGTCAACCACAGTTACGATTGGGAAGAGATGGTCAAAAAGAGTTCAGGTTTGCCACAGGACAACAAAAAAGGCACATTTAAAAACAAAAGTTGGGTTTGAATCCTGTCTTTCATGCTCTGTAGTCAATTTTTATATTATATATATATATTTTTTAAATGTATACTACATATTTTACTTAGTTTTAACAGTTAGAGCTACTGACATTAGTAAATCTCCCTAAGCAGGATCTTAAGTCATTGGCACATTTTTTTATATATATTTTGAATGGACACTTTGTTTTTGCCTGTTGGCAATAACCTCAACCCTTCTAAAGCACTCACTTTTTTGTTGTTTTTGGTTTAAATGTGTTTTCTAGGGAAACAAGCACTTTCACAAGCACATGTTTTTCATGTGAATATCAAATTTAAAACAATTTTTGCAAAGATGCATACCTATGCATGTACCCTGTATTATGTCTTTAAATTCTGTGTTGTATGCGTGTACATTGCTTGCCCTTTTCACTGTCATGGTTGTATATTATCACTAGTTTTACGTAGATAACATGTTTGTGATTACCTCAAACCCTGAAAATATCCACTACCTAGTTAATGTTTTTTTTATTTTTAATAATGCACAGTTCACCTCTTAAAAAGCACACATTTCTGTTATCAGCTTTGCATCTATGTAAATTTCTTGCCTTTTTGCATAAACTGATTTTACTGTAATTTTGTCTCCTTTTAATGTTCAAAAAAATATTCAAAATTCATTAATTAGAATACTGCCATCTAACCAGATATGTTACAAAATGCAGAGTAGATACTTTGTGTGAGTGTGTGTAATACATACACACACCTATGTATGTAGTTTGTGTGTGTGTATATTATATATATATATATATAGAAAGAGAGTTTCTGTGTTTATATATATATATATATATATATATATATATACACACACACACATGTGTATATATATATATATATATATATTGTGTGTATATAGGCTATATAGTACATTTATATATTATTACACATACACACCACTCAGTGTTGTAATAACTTGTAACGTAATAATATTAGTTAACTAAAGACATTTTTTATTTTGTGGTTTAGTTTATTAATATTTTTAGTTTAGTTTAAATGAGTGCAATGTTCCGACGGAATGGTTATGGTATGTTATATATAGCGCGATTTTGTTTCTTTCTTTTTTTTCGGGTGCTTCATTTTTATTCAAATGGTTTAAAAACATTTATTTTATGCACAAAATACATGAACATATTTATTAATACATGCTGGCTTTATTTTGTTTTACTTTATGAAAATAAAAAACAATATTCAGCACTACGCATGTCATTGGGGGCGCTTTGAAGTTTGGACTTTGGAGTTGCTAGGCAACGCCGAAAGCTTCAGCAAGAGAAACACGCGCTGCTTTATTTAATGTCACGGAACCGCAGCCTGACCTCAAACGGGTCTTGACGGAACCTGGACCGGATGACAGTGTTCGTAAGCGCCTTTCCTAATAACAGAAGAGCTGCAATTGTCTTCATGAGATGACCATAACAATGCAGTCTGATCTTTAGAGTGAAATGTCCATTTCTGCTAAGCAGATAATCATCCGTCTAGATGGCATCTGAATCCGTGAAGGTGGTGGTCAGATGTCGACCACTGAACGACAGAGAGAAGGTGCTGAACTGTAAGATGGTGGTTTCAATTGACAGCAGTCACTGTCAGTGTTTCATTGAGAAACCTGGAGCCTCGGAAGAGCCTCCCAAACAATTCACGTTTGATGGGACTTATTATATGAACCATTCCACTGAGCAGATCTACAACGAGATCGCATATCCTCTGGTGGAGGTAATATTGATTTGTGTGTGTGATTGGTGGTCAATGTGACGCCTATCTTCTAAGGCCAATTACTTTCCAGTGTTCATGCCCATATACTGTATGGTTATCTGAAACCTGTTGTGCCTTATCTGAAACAGAACACCATAGAGTTTAAATTAGTCTCAGAAGTAAACTACAACGATTCATGTAATTGATTATTTACTAGATGCACTTGTAAGTTGGGCGATTTAGACCCTAAATATGAATATCTATCTATCTATCTATCTATCTATCTATCTATCTATCTATCTATCTATCTATCTATCTATCTATCTATCTATCTATCTCTTGTCTGTCTAACTCTATCTCTCTATCATCTGTCTCTGTTTTTGCATCATGTACTAATCAATGTCAAATATATCGTTATTTTATAAACAGGGTGTAACTGAGGGCTACAATGGGACCATTTTTGCTTATGGACAAACAGGGAGTGGCAAGTCGTTCACTATGCAAGGTGTTCTAGATCCTCCTTCCCAGAGGGGAATCATCCCTAGATCTTTTGAGCACATCTTTGAGACAATCCAGGTAACCAATTTGCATATCATGTAATTTTATATAGATAGGATGCCATCTGTGACATATAATATTCAGTATGATTGACAAAGTAAAATATACACTAACTTACTTACAATTACACTAACATTCAAAAGTTTGTGGTCATTGAAATGTTTAGAGCCGAAATACTATATATTCATTGTGATAAAGTTTATAACCTGAACTTTTCAATTAAGTGTGCAGAGAACACAAAATTCCTTGTACGGGCCTCTTACCTGGAAATTTACAAGGAGGAAATCAGAGATCTTTTGGCAAAAGACACCAAACAGAAGATGGAAGTATGTCTCTCCACTGATCACACAAAGCCCATTGCATATTAGCTAAATTGGACTGAATGTGTCAATGCTGTGTGTGTTTTAGCTAAAGGAGCATCCTGAGCGTGGTGTGTATGTACGGGATCTGTCCATGCACACGGTGCACAGCGTTGGGGAATGTGAGCGGATCATGGATCAGGGCTGGAAGAATCGCTCTGTGGGATTCACACTCATGAACAAAGATTCATCTCGCTCGCACTCCATATTCACCATTCACCTGGAGACCTGCCACACAGGTTTGTGTCTCAATCACACATCTTTACTGAGTTCCGCATGAATAAATCTACATGCAACATCTCTGTGATCTTCATATGAGTTTAGATGCTGCAGGCGAAGAACATCTGCGTGCTGGAAAGCTCAATCTCGTGGACCTTGCTGGGAGTGAACGGCAGTCGAAAACCGGTGCTAGTGGAGATCGCCTTCAGGAAGCCACCAAGATCAACTTGTCTCTTTCAGCCCTTGGCAATGTTATATCTGCGTTGGTGGACGGTCGTTCCAAGCACATCCCGTATCGTGATTCCAAGCTCACTCGTTTGCTTCAAGACTCTCTGGGCGGAAACACTCGTACCCTCATGGTAGCCTGTCTCTCGCCTGCCGACAACAATTACGAAGAGAGCATCAGTACTCTTCGCTACGCCAACCGTGCCAAGAGCATCCAAAACCGTCCGGTCATCAACGAGGACCCAAAAGATGCCCTCCTGCGCGAGTATCAAGAGGAAATCAAGAAGTTGCGGGCGTTAATCTCTGGGCAGCTGGGGTCTGCCAACCTCAGTTGTAAGAAACACAACATTTGTGCAAATTTGAATCTCTTTGAATAGTGTAATTTCGACTTATTTTTGTCTGTTAACAGCACTTTTGGCAGGTCAGAATTTAGGAGATCCTCCAGCTGTTCTGTCGCGACCCCAGAGCAACACATCAGAGAGCGAAGCTGAAAAAGATCGTATAAAAGAGGTGTGTACTGATATAAAGTCAATGGAAGAGTCTTAAATTTGTGGTTTCACTAGGATGAGGCCTTCATCTCGAAAGATGAATAATTTTTGAAAAAACTTTCTATTTTAATGTGTCGATTGGTTTTCTCATTGTCTATAGAAGCTCTAACTAGGGTTGGGTATCATTTGAATTTGAACGATTCTGATTCCGATTCCGATTCCTTGTTTCGATTCCGGTTCCTAACGATTCTCGATTCCGATTCTTTTAAGAGGCAGGGTCAAAAAAGTTTAGCTAACCTTGCTAACCAACGGCCTTTCTGAAGGAAATACTCCTTCTGTAAAAATACTCCTTTTGTCACTAATTTTGCATTTTGCCGAGATTTCGTTATTTTTAGAAAAGTGAAGCCACACTTTGGATCGCCGACGTAAGCTACTCATGTTCGACTCCCGTGGTTATGCCAACACTTCCGGTAGACGCTTCTTCGTTGGTGTTCAGCGGTTTCTTCTTCCGCTCGGCGGACTGTGAATATCGAAACTAGGAATCGAAATTTTAACTTTTGAACGATTCCGGGAAAAACGAAAAGTTAGTCTCGGTTCCAATCGATACTCGATTCTCGATACCCAACCCTAGCTCTAACTCATCCATTCTTTACAATGTATGGTGCAAGGTCATGGGTTCAATCCCCACAGAAAGCAAGTTGCTTTGGATAAGTGTCTGCCAAACTCAGAAATGCACATGTAAATGCAAATTTAGGAATATGAGAAGAAACTAACGAGGCTGCAGGCCGAGTATGATGCCGAACAAGAGTCCAAAGTCAAACTCCAGGAGGACATCGCTGCCTTGAGAACATCATACGAGACCAGACTCTCTTCTCTGGAGAGGTCCAGAGCTAGTCGAACACACACCACTGGTAATGTTGACGCTAGTTTTCTTTCGGTACAGCTTTAGGTTCTATATAGTCTTGATCTGGTCGAATTGCCTTGGTGTCTCTCCTCAAACAGGTGGCCCTTGTGTGGACCATCCTAAAGAAGAGCCCATCACTGCACCTGTGGCCACACGAGAACAGGCGAACGTTGACTACGATGTACCTGAGGTGCTTTGATTTTGCCTAAAACAAGTCAAGTCAAATTTAAATAAAGAGTTGGGCGATAATAGCTAAAGCTGCAGTTCGTAGCTTTTTTTGGGGTTAAAAATGATCCAAAATACTTATTTCAGAAAATACATAACCAGCCAGTGTTTAAAACGCTCTGCTTGGCTTAGTTCGATTTAAAGCGGTAAGCTTGTTATAATGTTTTTAACTGCAGTGGGACTCCACGTGGATTTCCACGTGAAATTCGAGATTTCACAAATTACGAGATTTCGTAATTACGAGGTACACGTAAAGAAGGAGCTCGGCTAGTAGGCTATATTGCGTGTGAGGATGCCGGAGGTTGAGATTTACAGTTTTTCTCACTGCACTTGATATAATAAAACTTATCAGTTTGATGGCGGATCCAGAAAGGTTCAAACGACAATTATCAGTGACAATAAATTCACCCGTTGCAAAAAGCGCGAGTGGGTACTGAAAAAAAGAGACTGTATGCGAAACATGCGAAATCAAGGATTTGCAAAAACAAGGATGCATATCGGAAGGACGTTACATTAAGTCACGCAATGCTTGCTTACGTTGTTAACATTAACAATTTGAGAACAAAGTATAATGCGTGATATGATAACATAAGCGATTGTTAGATTTAATCAGCACGATTTACTGCAATGTCTGAACCAGAACAAAAGTGGAGGTTTCTTACTAGTTCAGATGACATTTTCCGGTGAAAACTCTTATGTTGGTCATACTTCCAAAAATAATAATCTATAATTCTGAATGCCAGTATCGACACCGGCGCAGTGACTAACAGCCTCACAGTCTCCATGAAAACATTGTGTTCATCCATGCTGTGTCGTGTCCAGGGTGACTGCAATTGCAGATTTCGAACAGAGATGGCGACAAAGAGGAAAAACGCCGGACTGCAGCTTTAAATTTTGCCATGAAATTAAAAAATCAGGCATTTTGCTCTAGTATATATCTCTATATTTGAGTGTGTGTATTTATGTGGATAAAGTTAGAGATAAAATTTTGAATCTCACAAATCTAAATGACTCTTGTTTGTGTAGGAGAGTCCGTCTTCTGCTGCTGCCAGTGTTAAAGGAGCTCCCAGTGGCGAGAGCTCGGTTTTAGCTACAGTTGTGGGTGCCACACCAGATCAACTGGACCAGAAGCATGTTTTAGAAAGGTGAGATGCTCAGATAGCCATTTGGGGTCAAGAATTGGAGCAAATGCTGTGGTGCATCCCTATTAATTTAGTGCACAAAGACACCAAAAAGTATTTGAACACTTAATGTATGAATGTCATTGCATTAGATAACAAAAAAATCTGTGCTATCTGCAGACAAATGATATTAGGTCTTTTCTCAGAACTAATGTCAGACAATTTTGCAATGACTGACTTTGAATTCTTTTAAATAAATGTAATTTGATTCAAATAGAGTTGAGGCCTGTTCACATAAGGAATAATAAACTATAAAGATAACTATATTAGAGTCCACACCAAAGCCGACACATGAATTTGAGAGAATTCTTGAGGGGCTCGAAATGAAACAAATGGAAACTGAGGGGGCATATATCGCCTCGTGGCATTTTGCTTGGTCCAAAATGAACTTAAATGCTGGCTCTGTTATATTTTGTTGGCCTAAAGGCTGCAGCAGCTGGAGCAGGAGTTTGTGGGTGGAGAGCAGGTGAGGAACGAGGAACTGAAGCAGAGACTCAGACAGAGGAAGACTCTGGCTGACCAGAGGAAGAAGCAGCTAATCGAAGCTCTGAGCCAGAGCAGTGAGGACAGCGACAGCGTTCTGCTGAACGTATACGATTCCATCCAGGAGGAAGTTCATGCCAAGAGCAGACACCTGGATAACACACAGAAGAAGGTTAGAGCTTTTAGTACTCCGTCTCGGACAGTATTTAGTATTCACTCAACGTTCCACTGTTACTTAAGGTGTCGTTGTTCAGAAATGATGTCACATGAAAGTTGTGGAAACAAATTTTGCTGGTCTTGGTGTAGCAATTGCATATTGATTTTTATTATTCAAATCCCCTTTATTGTCACACATCAAAACACAGAAGTATAGTTATAGGTGACAGTCTTTGGTACATGCTCCGAACAGTACACTTACAAGGCATGACATTACATAAAGAGACAAAAATATACAAATAAATATATAGTACACAAAATACAAATATACTCATAATATAGAATGTACACTATATAAATATACAAATATACACACAGGATTTATGCAGTACAATAGTAGAGAAGTAGAGTACTATATATATATATATCACTGTAAAAAAAAATATTGTTGGTTTAACTTAAAAACGTAAGTAACCTGGTTGCCTTAAAATTTTAAGTTAATTGAAATGGAAAAAGTGAGTTAATATGATGAAGGAGAATGATTTAATCATCAGAAACTCAAAATTATATGTTATCTGAACTAAATAAATTATTTAAGTTGATTTGACAAAAGAAAAAATGTTGTGATAACTAATCAGGAAAAGATTTTTTTTACAGTATATATATATATATATATATATATATATATATATATATATATATATATATATATAATTTTTTATTTTATTTACAATACAAAATATTGTGTTTTGAAATACTAAATGTACAGGATCTATGATCTACAATTTAAAGAAAGCATATAAAAAGCTTATTTGTTTTTGTCTTAACTTCTAGATTATAGTTTTGCTATTAAGAAGAAACTTTAGAACCAATCTCAAATGTCCAACCATTTGTTTATGTAACGAACAGTTGAAAGCTGCCAAGTTGGAGATCAGGGATCTTCAGGCAGAGTTTGAGATGGAGAGAGATGATTATCTGGCCACCATCCGGCGTCTAGAGCAGGAAGGCCAGCTCCTTCAAGGACTCTTGGAGCGCATGGCGCCCCTGGTGCGAAGGGACTGTAACTACAGCAACCTGGACCGGCTGCGGAAGGAAGCGGTGTGGGATGAAGAGGGAGGGACCTGGAGACTGCCAGAGGTTGTGGTGCAGAAAACCACTTTACCTGCAGGTGAAGTGCTGGAAAGAAAAAGACTGCAGTGTGAATTTCCTGAGATGATCTTTGTGTAATCTATTTTCAAAATTAAAGTCCTATACTTGTATATTCTAGTTTCTAATGGGATCGTAGAAGATCCGACAAAAGCTTGTTCTGCACCGACATTGATTCAAAACTAGGGCTGTCAAACGATTAATCGCGATTAATCGCATCCAAAATAAAAGTTTGTGTTTACATAATATATGTGGGTGCACTGTGTATAATTATTTTGTATATATATAAATACGCACACATGCATGTATACATTTAAGAAAAAATATTATTTATGTATAAAATATTTATATTTATGTATAATATAAATTATATATAAATCTATATACAGTATATACATGAAAATATTTCTTAAATATATACAAGCATGTGTGTGTATTTATATATATAAAATAATTATTCACAGTGCACCCACATATATTATGTAAACACAAACTTTTATTTTGGATGCGATTAATCGTGATTAATCGCTTGACAGCCCTATTCAAAACATTAGTCACCAGTAACACAGAATCTACAAACTAAATCTATTTTTTAACAATAATAATGAATCACGGAGAACAGGCTTTTAAATTGTGCATGTCCAAAAAAGGAAATGTGCTGGTGCACACAAAAAAGCTAATGTTAAAGGTATATATTCTCTGTCTTCTTGCTCTGCAGTGCCTCCTTCAGGTGCCATTGCCCCTGGCAGACTTTCAGCACGCAGGAATTCAGCCTCAGACCTTGCCGACCCTTTTGTGGTATTCAGACAGTGAATTAACACTATCCAAAGATGACTTCTGACATTTACACACAGATACACTACAAATGAATCGGATATACCAATACGAGTCTAGATTCATGTACCACGTTCATTATTTGTGTTTTTATACTTGAACTTGCTAGCTGATGATAATTTTAAACCTGGAATAAACCAACCCTGTGTTTCCTTAATTATTTGCATATATATATATATATATATGCACGCACCTCATAAAAGCATATGCTAGGGTTAAAAAGTGGTCTTACCCCACATACAAATATGAAATGTTCTTAATCTTAACCCAGGGTTATAAGCAGACTGGGTTTAAAAAAGTTTAGTGAGAAAAGTGTTTAATATCCCTAGAACCTTACTTATGAATATGAAAAACATCCATAACTTTGACTCATGTCCAACTGACTCTCGTTTTAGCATGAAGTGGAGGAGGATCGCTACAAGGAAATGTTGAAACGCAGTGATAGCCAACATATCGCAACTAACTACTTCAAGCCAAAACGGACCAGTCAGCTTTTGATCAGCGACTCGATTAAAAACACAAGTAAGAAATTGATGTAATATTAACTTTACAGATTCATGTTCATTTGTTTCTTTCATGCAACTGCTGTATGCTTATAAATGTTGCTAATTCTAATCATTTTGTCTCAGTGAATTATTCTGGTTCAGTCGGTAATGGTTCAGCCCACCAGACCTCCAGTGGGTCCAGTTTGTCTCCTCTAACCGGGGAATCTCTCCCTGCGCGACCCTTCCGTTTGGAGTCCCTTGGAGTCCCACCTGCACACGGTAAAGTAAAACGCAAGAAGAGCAAGTCACTCATCCCAACTGAGGGAAACTGACAGGACACGGCTTTACAAGTCCTTTGTATATGTAAGAAAATCCAGAGCTTTATATCTTTTAAAGCTGTTATTATCTGATTTTATTTCATATGTAGATATATTAAGACATATTTTTATTGTATTAGTGCTTAATGACATGCAGGGTAATTTTGTCACCTAACTTCTTTTAATTCTAAATGTCACATAATGGAATGTAAGCACTGTATAAAATATAGGAATTTTAACTACCGTAATACTACCTGAAGAAGAAATAATGCCTTTTGCTCAAGTGTTGTATTTTGCACTGAGAACCTATGCTGCTGTCTGTATTATTAAATAAGTATTTTTGTCCTGAAAAACCGATCTTAAAGTGGGTGACCTCACTTCTGTTTGTGTTTGAAGCAAGATCCCAAACAAACCAAGTTAGTTTCGTGCATCATGAAAAAAACGATCATGCACGCGCATTTCTTAAAGCGACAAAAACACACTATATTCAGATTGACGGTCTACTTCAATGATGGCTCATTCTGTGAACTGTAAAATGTGAACTTGGCTGCTTTGGATTTCAAAGTATGATGATGTATGTGATGAAGATGATGATGGTTCAGTGTGGGTGATGGAAGAAGACAAGTGTCGGCGAAAACTAGGTTTCGAAGACTCAGGTTGCACTGGGCGTTCTCACTATAAAAAATTCAATTCACGTTCAAAGAACACTCTTTCCACATTAAACAAAAGTGTCTAATAACTAGGGATGTGTTTGAGATAGTATTTGTCATGTACTTTTTCTAAGCCATTTATATAGTAGTGACTTTTTAGTGGATAAAATGAAGTCTTAAGGCCAATATTAACATGCATCTCATTAGCAATATAAAATGGGTTGCAAATAGGGTGACCACCATCAAACAAACCAAATGTGGGACATGTTACCAACTCTAAAACATACCCAGAAACTGTTATATAATGTCTATCTAACTTAATAAAAACATTTATATTCTGCTTTTAATCTGATAAAAATTATTTATTATTTAGTCCCTTCCAGAAAAAAAAATCTGTCATGTATAAATCAGGAATCATGTATAAATATTTTAGAAAGAGTTCTGACCAAGTCCAACAAAATAAATAAACAATGAACAAATACAATATAAAACAACATGATATTAGATATTAGACAGTCTTATAAATTAAGAATAATATTAAAAACCAAAACCAAAAACTTTAATATTTTTAACAACCACAGCAGGTTAAACAACAACAGATACATTCCGTTAAATTAAAATTTTAATTTACCGAATTATCCATTTGTTTTCCGACAGGGAACATATGAAACGAACCACCGGTCCACATTTTGATTGACAGCCGTCACAACCTACGAGTGACCGTGTTTTTAATCCTTTCTTTTCAACCATTGGATAGTAAATAAAACACAGCTGTTGTATTTGCACTTATGACGAAGCGCTGAAAACTACGCAGCAGAAGTAATGAGTAAAATGCTTTCTTAAAAAGGCAAAAGAACGCATGCACGTTTTCTTAATATGATAATTAAAAACCAATAGACTGATGAAAATGCGGGACATTTCCTCAGTATGCGACGTGCGGCACAAGGGTTGAAAATGCTGTGTGGTCACCCTAGTTGCAAATGTTGCTTTGTGTTGTTTAAATTCCTTCTTTTTTTCTTTTCTTTTGGTGATTCATCTCTTGTAGCCAGACTCAAAACAAGTAGGAATGATAAATCCTAAAAAAAATATTAACACAATTGCTTTATGTAAATTGGTCATTCCTTCTGACATTAAGTAGACGCAACCTTGATTAAAAACACAATAGTGACGGTGACCTGTGCCCAGCAGACAGTAATCACTGTAATTAAACCACTCAGTGAAAAGCACTATCAATCAGAATGAAGCCAAGCGGAGGACCATTTAATAAACCAATAGGTTTTCAGGTTTCCCCATGTGCATGTACTTATAATAGTAATTACAATAACTAGTTACTAAACCTAACCTTAACCCTAGTTACCTTATATTACCCAGTACTTTCACATTCTGTAAAATAAAGTGTAGTGTATTTTTTTTTTGCTATCAACCCCAAGCAAATCACCTGGAAAGTTTAAAATGGTTGGTTATACAAAGCGCATTGTTTGGACATGGATGCAGTTTAGACATAATATCTGCAATCTGATCAGCACAGCAACCAGACACTGAAACCAAGTGATAGATTTTATGCTGAAATTAGTGCTTTATTCATGTATGTTCAGTGGTTAAACATTGCCATAATTTATAGCTGCTTTCCATGTGCATTATGGTGTGTATTTGATTAGACAAGCAATCGTGAAAGGGCAACTGGTAACTGAGTCAATACAAACAGAAGGGACCATTCTCAGTGTAAGTCATGAACTAGGTCACATTCCGAGATAAAGAACTTTAATGACAGATGAATCTGAGAGGCCAGGTAACATGAACACCGGTCTGTTAATGCATTAATCCACCCAAGTGCTGTGTCAGATCTCACTGACCGGCGTGTAAAATGAGGAGTTTGACTGATAGCTGATCTTTGGGAGACAGGGTTCCTTGTGTTCAAGATTCTCTAGTGCAGGAGACAATGCAGTATGCATTTTATTTAAAAAAATACAATTAAAAAATATTTGTAAAATAGGCTTATTCATATAGAGAGCCTAAGCCCCATCTTCCGGTCGACCACCATGGGACCTTATTTCGGAAAAATATTGAATGGTAGTCAATGGCGAGAGACAACAAATATTTTGATCTTGTTTGAATTATGCCCTGAATTACACATATGATGTTTGTCAATTTAAAAGATAAATTTTAAAGTAAAGAAAGTTGCAGTTTGATGTAAAACCTTTGAGGTATAAGACTGTGAAAATACGTAATTACAAAGACTACAAACCCCAAAGGCGCACATTTTCTCTCAATGAATGCAGCTAACTTTACTGAGGCTATTGTCTGTCAGTGTCATTGTTTCTATAGTCTGACGTTGTAATCGTAACGTCACGCCGTGAGTGTTTTGTACCAGACTGCACACATACAAGCAGCGGATCTCACTCGTTGTTTCGCTTCCCGGGAGATGTAGTTCATAGAGCGATTTTCACATAAAACTAAATGTTACTCTTCTGTTTCATGACAAACTGCGACGTTTTTGACTTTCAGGATTATCTTTTAAATTGACAAACATCATATGTGTAATTGAGGGCACAGTTCAGACGGAATAAAAAGATAAGTTGTCTCTCGCCATTGACTACCAGTCATATTTTTTCCGAAATAAGGTCCCATGAGCCTGAAGCGGAGGGGCGGGACTTAGGCTCTCTATAGATAGTTCATAGCAAGATTAAAGAGTAATATAAGGCTAATCTACTTACAGCCATTCGAAATTAAATAGTTCACCTGGAAAAGTAAACATACTGTATAATCTTAATCTTCAGCGTTGAAAAAAAGTCATCTGGGTGTGATCACATGTATCATTGCTCTGCGAAATTTCACACACAAAATCGAATTGTTTAAATTAATTGCAAAAACGAGGATCATTTTTCCATCAAACGCCGAAACTCGCGACATTGGTTGAGCTGATGTTGCTATTTTAATTGGGATGTTCAAAAAGAAAGCACCTATCAAACATGAGATCACAGCAATAGCAAACCACAATGATCCAATCAATTCCCAATTGACAAAATCAAGTCACCCAACATTTGTTCTTGTTTGAGAAGCGTTTCACTCACAATAGACAAGAAAAGACAACTCGCAACTTCTGTTTCATGCTGTCTTTAAAAACCGGAGAGCAAATAGTCTACAAACCTCAGTTTTTCAGCAATCCAAGCTTTCGTAATGCCTCTCTCCGATCCCTTCCGATGCTGGGAACCGGCACGTTTAGGCTTTTGGAATGAGATGATGATACGTGCAACACATTGTTTCTGAGTATCGATTCATTAGCATCTATTTGAGTGTCTTTAAGGTTGTTCTTGCTCTCTGCTTCAGAGGAACATGACTTTTGATTCTTAGAAACCTGATTTATGACTGTGATGTTAGAACCTGACCGCCCCATCTCAGGGAGTTCCAGTGAAGAAGCTGTGGCAAGATCGCTCACAGACTTCTGGTGGGGAGGATTGCAACTTTGCATTGGCTGGTTTATTCGTCCTCCAGATCTTGCAGGGATACTTAGAGGAAGACGTTCGCTTGTGGTCTGGTTTTGCTCCAAGTTTGCAGGCGATTGGGAATGCTTTAGTTGTCGACAGACTGGGTTCTGTGCGTCCTCCTTGAGGAGACCTAACTTGCTAAGAGCCTCCACTCTTACTTTCTCTGGGTTCATTAATTTATCTACGGGCATGGTTGAGTCAATCTTAGTGTTGGAGGCTTCTTCCTGGTTAATTGGGACTTTGTGTGTGGTTTTCATTTTAGGTTTAGGGGCCACAGGTGGAGGAGTGGGCTTGGAGCCACCACTTGTCACAGCCTGTGAGTTCTGGGTAAGAGTTTGGGATCCAGAGGTGTCTCCCACTACATTGTTATTTGTAGAAACCTGCTGTCCTTCGGTTTTGGCTTCAGTTCCATTGGTTTTCCGCATCGATGCACTCTTGCGCAGCTTCACCAGAGCCTCATACGAAAGGGGTCCTCTACGTGCCACATTCTCTGGCTGCTCATGATTCTGCTGTTCTTCCGCTGTATCTTTGCTGCCTTTGGTTTTATTCACAACCACACTGACCTCTGAGGGAACTCGTGGAGCTTCTTGATGGAGCTGGGCACTTCCAGAAGACGTATTTTTCTGGGATGCGGCCAATCCAGGTCTGGTTTGAATTTGCGGGTTACGGTTCGCGAGGACAAATGGAGTCGGGACCATAAAATTCAGAATTTCATTTTGCACCAAGCTGTTAGATGACAATTGACCTTCAAATTGGCTTTTGGGCACATCTACAATCAAGAAATGTATTTTAGTGTATTATCAGAAATAGTTAGGAGTTAGAAATACTAAAAGAGCTCTGCTGTATAATGCACCTTGACTAGGGACCCTGTTGAGTCCTATTGACGCAGAGATGTGGGCCGCTTTGTTAGCCACGTTTCCTCGAGCTGGCAGCTGCTCAGGCTCGTCATTGGACAGGCCGCTGTCATCCTCCGTATCCAGTGACTGAATGGTCTCCTCTAGGTACATGAGACAAGCCTTCTCCTCAGCAGAGAGATACTCCAGACTTTCATCACTCTGAAACAAAAATTGCTCACATGAAATTTGTGACTGGGTCATAATTTTTGTGATGAGTTTAATGTGTGATGAGTAAAAGGATAGTTCACCCAAAATGGAATTTTTCATTTATTCACTGTCATGCCATCCCAAACCTGTATGTCATCGGTGAAGGATGTGACCGTTTTTTGTCTAAACAATGAAAGTCAATGGTGTGCAAAATAACATTGAACCCCTTTGACTTTCATTGTATGGACAGAAAAAACTCCCCCGTTTGTAAAAAAAACAAAAACAAAATTTGGGTTCCCCAGAAAAAAAGAGAGTACATTTTCATTTTTGGGTCAACTATCACTTTAGCAATGTTTCATCCACAACTTCTAGATATATACACTCACCTAAAGGATTATTAGGAACGCCACACTTATACTGTGTTTGACCCCCTTTCGCCTTCAGAACTGCCTTAATTCTACGTGGCATTGATTCAACAAGGTGCTGAAAGCATTCTTTAGAAATGTTGGCCCATATAGATAGGATAGCATCTTGCAGTTGATGAAGATTTGTGGGATGCACATCCATTCATTCCACCACATCCCAAAGATGCTCTATTGGGTTGAGATCTGGTGACTGTGGGGGCCATTTTAGTACAGTGAACTCATTGTCATGTTCAAGAAACCAATTTGAAATGATTCGAGCTTTGTGACATGGAGCATTATCATGCTGGAAGTAGCCATCAGAAGATGGTGGCCATAAAGGGATGGACATGGTCAGAAACAATGCTCAGGTAGGCCGTGGCATTTAAAATGATGCCCAGTTGGCACTAAGGGGCCTAAAGTGTGCCATTCTGACATTCAGTTTGGAGCTCAGCAGATTGTCTTGACCAGGACCACACCCCTAAATGCATTGAAGCAACTGCCATGTGATTGGTTGATTAGATAATTGCATTAATGAGAAATTGAACAGGTGTTCCTAATAATCCGTTAGGTGCGTGCGTGTATATATACAGTATGTCTTCAAATTCATAAAATAAAAGTATGTCTTACAAAGCATGAGTTGAAGCTGACCATGCTGTCACGGCTGCCATTACTGTCAATCTCGCCCACTGTGTCAAGGACATTCCCATCTTGCGACATGTCACGTATCGGCATTGCAAATGATGAAAAGTTCTTTAAAATTGTTGATGAAACTGCATTTCTCCTAAAAATAGAATTAAAAAAATATGCAAATTTAGTGTCTTGATATGCATCCTTTGGAAAAGTTTGGTACGGCTATTATAGAACAATCAACTAAAAACAAAATACCAAAAAGGAGTTAAAAGAGCCTATTAAATCTGTATTTCTGTGTATATTAATAATCAGATGATGTTGAATGAGATTACTGCAGATGTTACACTGAGCTTCTTAAGTTGGATCAAACTAAAGTTGGTTTGTTTAAAGATAAAGATAAAAAAAATAATCTCATCATGTTTAATTCTTTAACATTTATTAGAAATGGTTTCAATGATTAGAAGGAACTACCGGTATGTCGATACACTTTGCTTTATTATTTGTTACGTACTGTAAATCACTCTCATTGTTGTAAATTTAAATATGACATGGATGATGATAAAGCATTGTTTATCTTTCAGAGATGGTATATATTGTGTTATTTGATGCAAAATTAAAAGGTTTTCTTTATGGATAGAAGAATAAAGCTTTCATCAGTATAGCACATACTTGTTTTCAGATCCCACAAATTCACATTATTTTTAAGAGCTGTAATAATTTAACTTTAATCAGTGAACCATATCTCAATGGCTGTAAAAGCAAGGTCCATTTTTACCGACATAAACCCACTAGCCTTTTTCTAATGTAGTAGTTAATAATTGGATGCTTGGTTCTTTTTGTAATTGTTACACAAATATGCACTTTGACACACCATAATGTCTTTTATGTAGCTCTAGAGAATTCATATCTATGATCATAACACTAATAAAGTTTATGACTTTATTAGGGTATATGACCTGTGTTACATAATAGAGCACACAATGTTATCTGCTATAAGGGTGTGTGAACCTCTCACTGCAAGAGACTAGGCTACACTAGAAATAAATTCACAGTGTTTTAACTCTTGGGTAAAAAAAAAACAAAAAAAAAAACACTTAAGATATTATACAAAAATTTAAATTCTATAATCACTTATGCTGCTCCAAACCTGTATGAGTTTCTTTCTTCAATTGAACTCAAAAGAAGATGCATGGTAACCAAAAAGTTGATAGACCCCATTAAATTCCATATTGACATTTTTTTGTGTGAACTATCTTTAAGTAAATAATCGATATTGCTGAACAACTTGAAAAAATAGGAGCAAGTGCTATAAATTAAATTCTAATTTAATTATTCAACAATTGCAAAATTAATTTACTATTCTTCTCTGCTTAAAATTCTGTCTTTGCCAACCCCTTTCATTAAAAACTTACGAATAACGTTACTCATACACAGAAATAAATATATAAAGCCCGAAACATGGCTTAAGAAAAGCGTACCTTTAGTGCAGAAACGAGTTAGATGGCAGCTCGGCAGGTTCACGTGCTTCTACAGTGTCAGTTTCACTGTGAGGTACTGTACGTCAGTACTGTACATAGTGAAAGCTTCAACCAATCATTTTCGTTCTCTCCTGCAGCAGCCAATTAGAGAACAGGCCGGTGAGCGTAGACAATAAAACGAACGTTCGTCTCAAAATCTAAATCTTTATGGACGGCGGGAAAGAAGATACGTCAATACATACTTATTTACACACACGACTGTAATGACAAACACATGACGACTGAAAGTGTCAAGAGGATCACCTGCAAATCCTAGTTAATCGCGTTATTAGGGGTTTCTTAAAATAACATTAGTTTAATCCCCGTCAACTGGAACTGATTTGATCCTGTGTCAATGACTGGGATTCATTATGTTTTCACACCATCTATTTACAGTCTATTGAGAGGTTTTAACATTTATTTCTTTAACCATTTTTATGCTCCTGGTCCAATCGTGACTAGTTATTAGATACTAATTATACTTATTCCAGTAGTGACTAAAATATATTAAATTACTTACCATTTGCTCACTAAGGAATAAGTTCATAGCTAATGAACGATATACAGGATCCTTATATGGCAAGCCGTTTTAGCCTAAAATGTTCCCAGTGTTAGTCTTAATAGCAATTTTACTAGTAAGAATAGTTCTACAATTCAATTCTTAATAGTAACAATTTGTAGAGATCTCTAATAATTTCTAGTTATATAAAATACTAGTTTAAGGAATAAATGTTAAAAGGCAAATGCAAACCAGATTTTTACATTTCTTTTTTTGACATTTTACATGTCTTTGTTCCAATTTTGATATTTCGAACCGTTCTTGTCTGTCAGTCATATAATGGAGGTCTATGGTCACCACCTCAAAGAGCATGCACAGAGAAGTCCAAATTATACATGATTTAATAAAACGTAAATATAAGTATACATTTACGGCCTAAGACACGAAACAAACGGTTTGTGTGAGAAAACAAACAATATTTATATCATTTTTACCTCGTTACCACAGCCACAAAGCGCCCGCACCCTCACTTTGACATGGCTGTGGTTACAAGAGGTAAAAACAATATAAATACTGTTCGTTTTCTCACACAAACCGCTCGTTTCGTGTCTTAGGCCATCAATGTGTACTTACATTTACGAGTCATTAAATCATGTTTAATTTGGACTTCTCTGTGCATGCTCTTTGAGGTGGTGACCATAGACCTCCATTATATGACTGACAGACACGAACGGTTTGACCTAAAAATATCAAAATTGAACTGTGGAAACAAAGACACCTACATCTTGGATGCCTTTGAGATAAGAAAAGTGAACTATCCCTTTAATAAACACCACTAATTGGTTAAGATTTAGGCACAAAAAAACGTACAGCTGACAACCACACAATATTTAAATAGATCAATTCAAGTTTATTTATCATTAACCCAGTATAACCAGTGATTTTGTAGCAATGAGTGTTGGACATGCAGTTTCTCACTCAAAGTTACCTTAGAGTAGGTAAAACACTGATCACGGCCATTTAGAAAAATCACTGCAAAATAAAAAAGTCCTTTGGCCTTACAATGGCACCATTTCTTCTTCAAAAAAAGGCTGCAAACAAGTAAACAACTGTGTGGATAGTACCTGACTGAAAAACACTGAGAAGGTACATCGTCATCAGGCCTTACAAGATGTCTTCTCTCTAAATTTCATCCACACTCTCTAATACTAAGATGCTTTGCTACACTAAACGTGTTTCTAAACCTCTGATATCGTCCCTGTGAGAAGGAAAAAGTTCAATGACACATTTCTCCACTTAAAATGCAAAACCAAAGTCACTACAATCACTCTTCCAAACAATATGTCAGTCACTTGAGAGAGAATAAACACATTTGCATAAAACAATCTTGTGTGGTCATTTGCAGAAATTACACAAGTGCCCAAAATCTACAGATTCACAAAGTCGTTCAGTGAGATTCTACTATCAGCACCATTTTACAATTTAAAATCCACTCTTTCCAGCTAAATAGCTTACTCAAAATATGTAAAAACCATACTGAGGATTCAGGAACACAGTTGATCTGTGACTATTTCAAGTAACAGGTACAATGGAGCCAGTGAACATAAGACTTAATGTAGTGCCATCGACTGTTCAGAAGCTGTGCGCATGACCTTAAAAAGACAGATAATATATAAATACAGTAATGCCATGTTTAAACCATCATGAAAGGCATGTCTTTAGCGCTGTTCAATAGTTTTGAAATACTATCCAGAAGCACTTTATATCTGGAAATATTAACATACATGATTCATTAGTTTAAAAAAGAACACTTATTATGCAATAACCCATTAAAAGTTTCATTAGTTGTAAGATACTACTTAGAGTTTAGCTAGCATTGTCAAACAAACCAGGACATCTTTGAGCTGCAGACAACAGAAAAGTGTCATGGGTGAATCTCACAGAAACATGTCTAGGTCACATCTGACACCATTTTATCGTATTTATCGTAAAGAAAATGATTTTATGACCATTGAAATGTTATACAAGTTTACATTTAAAAGTGACTAAAAATGAATTTAATCAGTGTAAATGCAAAGCAGTACAACAATCAATACTATGATATATAAATAATTTAAAATATAAATATCAAATTAGAATTTAGTGGGGTAATGTACATAGCTGTCTTAAAATAAAATAACAATGTATTTTTTTTTAAATATTAATGGTGAATGGTGTCATAAGATATATTTGTGTAAATGTGTGTGTATATACACACACATACACATATATACAATAAAAAAAAATCTTTGATTTTAGAAAGAAATATGACCTGGATGTGTTTCACGAGATTCACACTAATACTAGTATTATAATCATTGTAACAAACTGTAGGTTGTAAATCAGTGGAGAATCCCTGTAAAATTTGGTTTGAAGAGACGGCTTTGTCATCATATCAGGCAACAGACTCAAAAGCACGAGCACGATTTAACACTTCAGCCTCGAGAGTAAATCGAAGTTGAAAGAATACTGAATTCTCAGGATCAAAACTCGTCACATAAAAGTCCCTTGAAGCCGCTAGACAATGTGAGGTAGAGGACTGAACCAAGCCGGAACAGGCAGCAGTGAAAGAGCGGGTACCATGTCAGGTGGCGTGGCAGTGACGCGGCAAAAGTGGGGGTGATTTCAAGGATGGAGCGAAGAGAGCGTCACACCTCCCCGAAGTTGGTGTGCCCGGTCTCCTTCGCATGCTCCCTTGCTTCTTTTTGCCCCACCAGGCCAGTCTGGCACACCATGCAGCGCAGAGCGAAGCGGTTGACGTCCGTGAACTGACGTTTCCTCCGCGCCTCGTCCGCGAGCTCCAGCGCCTGGGCCAAAATGATGTCATCGGTGGTGGAGAACACAGTCTGTGCGGGAACATCCGAACTGGGCATCACCTTCTGGAGCGGGTCATAATGAATACCATCATAAATAAGCAGCACCCGTTTGGTGTAACCCACATCCTCGCCGAAGCGGTCGACGCGCACAGTCTGGGTGTCGACGACGCAAATCTCACACTGGAAGAACTTCGAGAGGATTGAAACCTCAATGGCGCCTCCCCACGTGTCATCTCGACGGATCCAGGCACAATAGTCCTCGTTGGTCTTGCCCAATACAGCCTCCGAGTATGCAGTGGGGTCACTGGCTACTATTTGTGCGATGAGCCCACGCATTTCAGGCGCACAGGCTGGGTCGTACACACCCCCTTCCATAACGAAGTGCACACTGGTAAACAGACAAGAGTTGTCGGCAGGGACGACGCGGCGCTCTAGAACAGGAGCCAGGTCAAAACTGGGCCCTTTGGTCACAGTGGCTTGCACTTGGGGTTTGGGTTTGTTCTTCTCCTCCTCTACAATCAACGTGTCTCCTTGAACAGTAAAAATATCATTAGAAACTCAGCTTGAACAAATGTGCATGATTGGATTTATAAGCAAGGACGAGTCAAACCTGATTTGATAGGGTAGTCTTTGAGGTGGGCTTCCCCATCGCGTAGATCCAGACTGGACGGTGGATAGCCTACCATGATCTTCTGTACATCACATGGTATCCCTGTTAGCTCCTCAATCTTATCTTTAAGCTCCTGCACGCAAGATTGGTGTGTAAGGCCCTGCATCAGATGGGTCCCGTTTTTAGCTTTGCACCGCAGACGTAGCATCCTGTACCTATTCAGTTCTGAACACAAAACAGTTTCATCATATATGAAGCCTAATAATTATCAGAAAATAAGCACACAATAATTTTTTTTTCAATTTAATTGCTGAAACATATTCATACAGAGCAACTGCTAGAAGTACAGAAAAATCATCTGTGTAAACTGTAAAGCAATGGTATTTTTTAATGAATATACAGTTCATGAATACATAATACATGTACATACATAAATGAACGAAAAATATATAGGCATATAAATATATTCCAATATCATTAGAGATCATGCATTGTGCTGGGTAAATTGAACAAAAACAAAAGAATAAAAACAGTATATATATAATTACTAATTTAAAGCTCTGTGACATTTTTTCACCTAAGTTAAGCAAAAGTATAGGGCGTTTCAATAATATAACGTTAAATGTCAATGGTCACAACAATCTAAGCTAGGCTAATTGTTAGCCAGGCTACAGATACCGTTTCAAAACCTTAGCATATAAAATAAGGAAATCCCCTTTAATTTAACTATAAAAAGAATTAATTCACTATAAATATGTACTATAAATATAAATAGAAAAATGGTCTTATATTGAAAAAGTCACGGGTGTTTGCATTTGGCTCGATGCAAAACTCACCACTCACCACTGAGCGCCTTTTAAAACAACAGTGACCGAGCGGAAATACGTCACGGTTCTGGTAAAACGTTACGTCAAAATGTATTTTTTTACTGGTAACATAACATTACATTTCAAGCAGTATCAACAGAGTCTTATGTATATTATGATGTTATTGTTACATGAAGTCGTTGTCGTTTAGTTAATGTAAAAATCTATATGTCAAGACGTAGATACATTTAAAATTAAACAATTTAAAGCAAAATTGGATTTAAAATAGTGAAAATTGTGTATTACTGCACAACCGGATATATTTGTGTGTATGTGTTTTTTTTTTAATAATTGTATTTGAATCCACCGGTCTGTAATGTCTCTCCCGGCCACAAGCAGCGTTACATATAATCAAGGACTCATTTTGTGTGCGTCATTCCGTCTCCGGAAGTGCGCCGCCATTGAAACACCATCAACCAACGTGAGATTTTCGTTGCCGCGCCAAAATAAATCACGTTTAATTGTTCATTTATCACCTCTTTTAATTATATCGAAATATTATTGTGAAGAATGGCGTACAGAGGACAAGGACAGAAGGTTCAGAAGGTTATGGTGCAGCCCATTGTATCCTTTCAGACCGCAGAACTGCATCGGCTTCTTTCCTTTGTATTGATGCATTTAGATTTTAAAATTTTGATAATTTTATGTTTAATTAAGTATGATATAAATGTATCTGGTTTTAAGAATGCAGAATATTTATTCAGTATGAGATATTCGCATTAGTTTTGTGTTGGTCCTGTTGATCGGCTACAATTGAATGAAGAATGCTTTAAAAATTATTAATTTAATAATTTGAATGACAGTATAATGTTATTATGTTTATATTTGTTTCCTTAATGGCACCATCAGAACCTCATTTTCAGGTATCTACAGAATGTAAGTTCAAATTTAATTCGACTTTTCCCTTTGTAACGTAACATTTAAAATCTCTCTCTCTCTATCTATCTATATCTATATATAAATAAATATAAATAATGATTGACCCATGTTTTTTAATTTTCTCTTCCATCTTTTTATTTAATTATTATAATTATTTTTGAAGTGTTGGCACTTTTTTGTTTTGTTTGGACAACATTACCTGCAGTGATATATTTAAATCCACCTCTTATGTTCTGAATATGATTCATTGAATATAATTATAATTGTTTTGTTCTTTGTAAATAGTGTCTTTCATACAGAAACTTGTTTACTCCGCGTAATTATAAAATTATATAGGTAATTGTGAGGTTTTTTCCTTGCAATTCTGAATTGCGAGATTAAAAATTTGCAATTACCTATTTTATTTTTCTGTAGCATAAACAAGCTTCCATAGGGAAGACATTTTAGCACATGATACTCCAGGAAAACATAATGCAAATGAGTTACTAACAGGTTTTCCCTTCCCTGCAGCGTTCCCGAATCCAGGTATGGCTCTACGAACAGGTCAACATGCGGATAGAGGGTTGCATCATTGTGAGTAAAAACAACACATATCATATTTACTGTTAAAGGGACAGTTCCCCCCCAAAAAATGTAATTCTATTCATAATTTACTCACCCTACACAAATGAAGATCTTTCTAATGAGATCTGAGAGCTTACTGTCTCTCCACTGACAGCTACACAACTACCACTTAGTCACTTCAAAAAGTTCATAAGGAAATCGTAAAACTAATCCATATAAATTGAGCGGTCTAGTAAAACATTTCTGATGAGGCTTGATCACTTTATGCAAGGAACAGATTTTATTTAGTCTTTTATTCATATAAAAACATTGCTAAACAGAAGCTTGATGTGCGAGAACAAACCTCATTGGTTCTTACGATCCTCAAACTGACTGCATAATAGGTGGTAATAATAAAATACATTGATCTAATCTAAAGTATAACGTACCCATCCTCAAATAGGCTCCTGTTATACACCATAAACATAAAAGTAGTAAGCATTACATAAAAAAATAAAAAATAAAAAATCTGACAATAATTGCAATATAAAACACATTAAGAATTGATGAGGTGCTGGGTTCATGAATATTAGTCCCGTCTGCATTTGAGCATTAGTTTCCGCTTGCTCATAAAAGCTGAATAATTCCAAATGAACTCCACTATTTTTAGAGGAAAATCGTTTACATGTAGCACTTCAATTCTGCTTGGTGTGTAAGACTCTTGCTCTCTCTTCGAGTGTGTGAGAAACACTCCTCACAGCAAAGCGACAGCGAGTCGGGCGCCTCACACTAATGTTTACTCTGCGTCAAATACATGAAGGTGAGTAAATGATGACAGAATTTTCATTTTTGGGTGAACTATCCTTTTAACACAGCTCATTACAGATGAACTCGTGAAACACTATCTTGCAGGTATAGTCTATGTAAATAACTCTTATATGTTTTCTTTCACGTTTCAAGGGATTCGATGAGTACATGAATTTGGTTTTGGATGATGCAGAGGAGGTCCACATGAAGACCAAGAACAGGAAGCCCTTGGGTAAGTGTGAATGACTGCGGCGAGTTTTGCTTTTCAGAGAAATAAAGTTCACTTGAAGTAAGATAAGATTTGAAAATGTTTTTTTTTCTCTCCGTTAGGACGGGTTATGTTGAAAGGAGACAACATCACATTGCTGCAGAGTGTGGCCACTTGATCGTCTGTTAGGAGTTCATCTGGATATCACTTGGTTGCTGTTTTACTTTTTCATTTGTCAATATTTCTATTGTTGACCCGATGGTGGAAACATTTGTTTTTCTAATTTTCCCAAAATAAACCTTTTCTTTTCTCTATTTCAGTCTATTTTTTTGATGAAGCGTGGTCTTAAGTGTTGAAATTAAAATATATTTATAATATTGAGTTTTGATCTACCATAGAAAGTCAAGTCTCTCTCTGAAAATTCTTATAATATGCTGTTTTGACCATTAGCATATGTTCATTAGGTTAAAAATTATTCCTTTCAAAAGTTTGGGGTTGGTAAGAGTTATTTTTAAAGTTTCTTATTCTCACCAAGGCTGTATTGATTTGATCAATAGCATAATTATTCCAGTCTTCAGTGTCGCATGATCCTTCAGAAATCATTAAAATATGCTGATTTGCTTCTCAAGAAACATTTTTGATTATTAATGTTTGTTGAAAAGTTGCACTGCCTAATATATTTGTGGATTTCAGGATTTGATGAATAAATTTCAAAACAACAGCATATATTTTAAATAGAAAATTTTTGTAGCACAAACGTCACTTGTTCAGTTTAATGCACACTTGCTGAAAAAAATAAAATAAGATTAGTTTCTTCTTTTTTTTCAGCATCTGACCCCACCTTTGAACTGTAGTGTTTTTTTTGCACTCAATCAGGACTGCTGATGCACATGGTTCTATGTTACTTATATAATTTAAAAATACATCCAATTAATAGTTGTTTTTTTTAAGTGCAATGTCCCATTTGACTTCTGTCTGCAGTTTACCATGTAACCACTAGAGGGCGCTACATCACGTTTGTCTCAGTCTGGACTGATTTTTAATTACTCGTGCCCTTTTATACATTCTACTTTTTTGTTGTTGCTTTTTATAGTACTTTAGATAAGCTTAGTGTTTGTTCAAATGTCGAAGTGAGCATAGTCAGAACCCCTCAGTGTTGTTGTGCATTTTACTCACACAGCCCAATGATACAAACTGCAATACCTGACCTTTCTAATTTAAAAGTTCATGTTGGTCACAAATGTTACGTGTGGGATTAAATGGGTTAACAGTATTTTATAGTAGGCTATCATAGTAAGATAGCTAAAAGCAGTAGCTTGTTTCCGCCACTGCATTAAAAAAGGGTAGGCTATATAGACACTTTTTATCTCGCAATTCTGTCTTTTTGAATTGTGAGATAAAGCCTCGCAGTTACCTTTTGTAAAAAAAAAAAATATATATAGGCCTATATATATATATATATATATATATATATGTTTTCTGAGGCCCAAATAAGTTCCAATAACTTGCTGAGAAGTTTGATATTTGTTGTTCCTTCAATTTCTTGTGGCTAAACAAATTAATTATTACAATATTCCTCACCATTCTAAATAACTAGACTACACAAAATAAATATTAACAGCCGTGTTAAAACAATTACAACACAGTTGCAGTTATAAAGTCGTAGGCTAAATGTGCAGGAAAGCCATGCGTAATCCGTAATGATTGTTCAAGCGATAAATACATTTGCATAGTTGTTTATCTAGACGCTGTTGTGTTGCAGTATAGGCTACGTATAGTTTCAAATCCCCCGGTTTGTGTTTGCCTCCCTCGAAAAATACAATAGCTAATTTTAAGCTTACAGCTTTAGATTTCAATAACGGTTTTCTTCCTTAAGGGGAAGTTTGATAAAAATCTGGAAATATGAAAACAGCATCAAGTCAGCAGTGCTCGGATAGGTTTGCCAGAGAGCAGGAGAGCTGTACTTTGAAATCTGAGGCAGTGGTTGGTGAGCACTATCTCTGCCAAACCTGTGGAGGAAGCGGTATCTAAATCACGAGTAAGAGCTTTGCGTGTCTCGGAGCCGGAGAACCAGATGCAGCCGTGAAGCTCATCGGGAGGAAGTCAGTTGCTGACTCCAGAGAGTTTAAGCTCACTTCATAACTGCGACCACACGCTTTTAGTCGTTCACTGTGGGTTCAACCACAGTAATGTTGCATAAAGTCAATCCCCTTGTGAATATATCGGTGCATCTTCGATGGGGGCTTTTAAAGGTACAGGCCTACAGGCTCACAATTACGCGAGTTGAGGTGTTTTGCTTTCTTTTTCATATGAAATTGAAAGTGTCCAGAATTCCCAAAACTGCGCAAAATCTTGAAATGTTAGTTCACCCAAAAACAAATCAAAATTCGGTCATCATAACCCTCAAGACTTTCGTTCATCTTCGGAAAAACAAATGAAGATCTTTTTGATGTCCCTCCATTGACAGAGCTACGCAACTGCCACTTTGAAAAGTTCATAAAGAGACTAAAAATGTATCGAATAGAAGCAATTTCATAAAAAAAGTTCTTCATTTGCATTCCGGATCCGGAGATCCAATCAAATTCCGATGGATACAAATACAACCCTACTTTTTGTTCTTGTTTGGAATTGCATATCCCTAATCTTAATTATAATTAAGAAATCATTAAAATAAAGTATTAATTAATTCTAATATATATACAGTATATATATATATATATATATATATATATATATATATATATTAGGGCTGTCAAATGATTAATCGCATCCAAAATAAAAGTTTGTGTTTACATAATATATGTGGGTGCACTGTGTAATTATTTTATATATAAAAACACACATACACATGCTTGTATATATTTAAGTAATATTTTCATGTGTATACTGTATATAGATTTATATATAATTTATATTATATGTAAATATAAATATTTTATATATAAATAAAAAAAATTCTTAAATATACATGTTTGTGTATTTATTTCTATATAGAAAATAATTATACACAGTGCACCCACATATATTATGTAAACACAAACTTTTATTTTGGATGCGATTAATTGTTTAACAGCCCTATATATATATATATATATATATATAGGCCTATATGTTTGGGACATGATACTTGCTTGTATTTTTGTAGATTCCTTTTGATTTCAAATCCTCAGGAAAAGAAATGCAAAACCAACAAAACGGGAGGAAAAAAGGGATTTTTTGATGATGCCTTCTCTGACACACAGTGAAACTTGGCATCAGCTAGCCATTGTCAAAGTCATCATTTGCACATATGTTAATGAGGGACCCGACAGGCACCAGTTTTAAAATGACCCTAAACAAACAGAGTACAAAAATCTAATTCAAACTCATGAAAGTATTAAAAAATATATAACAGTATATCTAAAATAGTTCAGTATACAAAAAGGCCAGCGTGGCAAAGAATACTGCATCCCGCAATCCAATGTGCTTGATTTCCAGAGTGACAAGTACAATTATTTTTACCTTTTCTGCAATTTTTTGATTTCTAGAGATGATGTGGCCACTGTGGTTTTCCGGTCATACTCTTCCAAGCACACTTCTACACTTAATGACACACAGTTTCCTTATATTATGCAAATGCCATCCTACAGTAAAAACCAGCACTTCCTTTCCTCTCACCCCAGGCAAAAAAAACCCAAATAAGACAGTCCGTTTTCTGCCGTGACCATCCGGCTATGGGAAACCAAGCAGTGGCTTTGCAGGCAGGTCGACCCTTGCTGGGTTTAGCCGTCGGAAACACTGCCCAGGTCAGATTGGCATCCGGGAGCTCCCGAGGGGCCTTCCTGTTCCTGCGGGAGTGATTGTTGTGAGCGTGTCCTTTGTTCTCCCTTCCCCCGATCTGACCCGTCTCCTACCTCGGCTCCGTCCAGACAGGTTCAGTCTGTATGCTTTCATTGCCCTCAACATCCATCGCCATCAATCCCTGTTGTCTGGTTCACTCACATGTTCGTGCACTGATGTTGTTTTTGTTCACTGTAAGGATAGTGTCTGCGCGCGTATCCGAACAGGAGATGCTTTCACATTAAAAAATGATTTTAAAAAGACTTTAGGTAATTTATCTGACTGCCATCCTCTCGGTCTAGAAAGAGTGATGGCCTGTTTGTTTTCATTGTTCTGACCCGAGGGTGAAAATACTTCATTTAAAGACTCAAATAGCTCAAACAAGTAAACCTAGGAAAGTGGATTCTCTGTAAATTAATCTTTTGTAGGCCTAATTCAAAAAAACACAAAATGATGTATGAGAAATGGCACTTATATTTCTGAAAAACTTGTTTCTGTTTCAAGGTAATGATTTGATAAGGCCGGAGATCAGTTATTGAAATAATTAAAAGAACTTGACAAAATCAAGACAAAAAATATAAATAATAATACATAAAAAATGTCAGCAGTCCTACAAATAATATTGTTAAACTAAACTTTTATATATATATATACAGTATATATATATATATATATATATATATATAATCACTTTAAAAAAAATATTTTCATGATTTGTAATCTCAACATTTTTTCTTTTGTCAAATCATCTTAAATAATTTATATAGTTCAGATAACATAATATTTTGAGTTTCTGATGATTAAATCAATCTCCTTCACTGTATTAACTCAATTTTTCCATTTCAATCAACTTAAAATTTTAAGGCAGCATGGTTACTTAATTTGTTTTAGTTAAACCAACAATATGTTTTTACAGTGTATTAGTTTAGTTTAACAATACAATTGTATAATGTAATATAAATACATGTGAAATATGTGTCATGGTCAGTCTATTAAAAATATTAGATTTTTTTTTTTACTTCATATCAAGTAAAGAGATATTTTATTACTTTAAATGAATCGAAACAGTTGTTAAATTAGAACAATTTATTTTTAATAACTTCATATATTATTATATACATATTTACATACATATATACATATACATACAACATATTTCATTATCCTATTTATCAAAGACTTGGTTGTTGACGTATAACCTTCAGAACTAAAAAAAGAAAAAAACCCTTCCTCGTTATGGGCAAAAAAAAAAAAAAAAAACCCCGCTGCAAATGCTGTTTACACGAAGGTGACACTCCACCAAAGCATTCTCTGAGCGCACAGGCAGTGACCTGTGAACATGTTGCTTATCTTGTTTTAACAGTCTGGTCATAATGCATAATACCTCCAGTTTTCTCCTATTAACACATACAATAATATGCAGGTCCGATAAGGGCTTTTGTTTCTCATTCTCACCCAAGGAAACATTTGTAGCATTTTTCATTGTGACTCACTTTGGCTGAAATGGACGTGGAACCGTTGGGCAAAGCTCCAGACTCTGAGTGTAAGAGAAAAAGGGTCCAAATCAGGCTAGGCTTTGTGCAAATGTATAATGAACAAGCTTTGGACATTTCCATGTATCATCATCATCAGATCAGCAGTGATGATAGAGGGGATCAAGGGACTGCTGGTGAAGTTTGCAGTTTGCAATGTAATCTTTTCAGCAGTTAAACAAGTGTAAAGCAGATAACATGAAATAAAACAGCATGTTCTTAGCAGTAATTGTGATTCAAAGAAAAGGGTTATTTTACATTGTGGAAAAAAATGTTTTTTAAACATTCTGAGATACATAATGTTTTCATTTTTATCTCAATCTAAAATAATGCATTTTTAAATATATTTAGATATAATTATGCCATCTTACTTTAAAAATGTACAATTTTAATGAAACATTATTAACTGTGCTCGAGGTCATCAAAATGCAAGGTGTGTAAAAGTAAAATAAGTAAAACTGTATAATGTATAAGTAATATATATATATATATATATATTACATTTACATTGGACATTTTTCAATTACATTTTTATCAATATATAATTGATAAAATGATAAAATTGATAAAAAATATATATCTCAATATATAGTTATGCCTATATATATATATATATATATATATATATACACATACATATTAGGGCTGTCAAACGATTAATCGCATCCAAAATAAAAGTTTGTGTTTACATAATATATGTGGGTGCACTGTGTATAATTATTTTATAAACATATAAATACACACACATGCTTGTATATATTCAAGAAATATTTTCATGTATACTGTATATAGATTTATGTATAATTTATATTATGTATAAATATAAATATTTTATATATAAATAATATTTTTATCGTAAACATACATAGATGTGTGTGTATTTATATATATAAAATAATTATACACAGTGCACCCACATATATTATGTAAACACAAACTTTTATTTTGGATGCGATTAATCATTTGACAGCACTAATATATATATATATATATATAGGCCTATATGTTTGGGACATGATACTTGCTTGTATTTCTGTAGATTCCTTTTGATTTCAAATCCTCAGGAAAAGAAATGCAAAACCAACAAAACGGGAGGAAAAAAAGGGATTTTTTGATGATGCCTTCTCTGACACACAGTGAAACTTGGCATCAGCTAGCCATTGTCAAAGTCATCAAGTCATCATTCGCACATTTGTTAATGAGGGACCCGACAGGCACCAGCTTTAAAATGACCCTAAACAAACAGAGTACAAAGTGACACTTATGTAATTTAGTGCATTTTTGGAATATAATTTGTTTCTGCTCTTTGTGTAGTAAACAACCAACTCTCACTCTCTAAACTTCTCACTTATGTTTGCTAAAATTGGTCACTTTTCACCTTTCATGGCAGTTTTTTTTTTAATCAAAGCCTTTTCCACGCACACACACACACACACACACAGTGTGTTGGCAATTCAATATGAAGTGCCTAAATGTACCGAACAAAAGACCTGCAGGGGAGCAAAAGGAGATGTGGAACAAAAAACAAACGAGTAATGAAATTATAACAATACAGAGAGAGAGAGTGAGGGGTGCGGGTGCCACAATGGCAGGGAACAATCGCGCCGCGTCAATGGAAAAAAAAGTGTGTGCGGAGAAGGAGGGGGGGAGGCTTTGGACAATAGGCCGGTGACAGCGGCACAATGGCGGCACTGTTTTCAATTAGACATTATCTCATAGACAGAGTGGCAGGTTTCATTGTGCTAGGGGGCTATTTTCAGGGCCGCCTTTGTGTGCGGCACTGCCAATATTCCCTTCAGCCCCTGCCGTGAGCCGGCCCTTTATTCTCGCTACTGTTTGTTTTTTTTGCACAAGCGCTAAAGTAGAAATGTGGGTGGTTTTGGAGCAGACAGGCCTCTGAACGGAGAAAAAGGGGGGAGTGGGGCATAACTTGTGCCTTGTCACCTGGGTTTACCACGGCAAATTGGAAATAGCCAGAGCTGGAATCTCTCGGGAGACTTGAATGCAACGCCAATTTGACATGCATGCGATTGCAGGCCTGGTGGGCATCATGAGGTGCGCTTCAATTTACAGGTT
This sequence comes from Pimephales promelas, assembly GCF_988280905.1. Classification (NCBI taxonomy): domain Eukaryota; kingdom Metazoa; phylum Chordata; class Actinopteri; order Cypriniformes; family Leuciscidae; genus Pimephales; species Pimephales promelas. The sequence continues at coordinate 26,754,973 of NC_142789.1, forward strand.
CCCTATGCAGTGTTCACTGCTCCCTACTCCTTGAACATGGGACATACGTTGAAATAAACTGACATTTGAAATGCCCTGCTGCAACGTCATCAAAGAAAAGCACACGCAGAGTATGATATAACATAAATAGACATCATAATTTACTTTTAAAATGTAAAATACATAAATAAAACACATTATGTAGGCCGCAATGACAGTTCTACTTCCTGTGAAGTGATGTATCGAGGTTATCCCCTATGGCATTCGCAGTGCCCTTCGAAATTAAAATGTTTGCTTTCTTCAGATTGTGAAATACCAACACACCTGTGGTCTTAATAGGATTGCATTGTTGTTTAAAATGCAATTTTGTTCCAAACCAATGCCCTTTTTTTGTAAGATACACAAGCAAACACTGTTGAAAAAATCTCATGGTTTATGGGTTCAATTCCCAGGGAATGCATGCACTCAACATAAATACCTAAATGCAATACCAGGGTGTTTTGATGTCTGTCAAGCTCCAAAAATATCAAAATACATAATAAAAGTTGTGCAAAAACAGTCCATGCAACTTGTGCGCTACATCTCACATCTTCTGAAGCCCTATTGTAAGTGGAAAAGTCTGAAGCACCATAGCAAGTACATCACTGATTCCGGATACAAGCGTGCCAATTTAAAAGATTGGTTTCAGCTCATTATCTGCCCTGCACTCACAAAGCTCAAACGCTAGAGCATACCAAAGCCATGGGTTTGATTCCTTGGAAGTGTGTGCACTGAAAAACAAATGCTTGAATGCATTGTCATTTGATTTGGACAGTGTATCTACGAAATGCATTACGAAAATCTCCAAAAATGACCAAAAACACTATAGCATTAAGGCCCTTTCAGTGTGAAACCAGTTTATTTCAGAGAATTAACAGGGGTTTAGATGTTATTTTAATGAAAATAATAAAGTTTGTAGTCACCATTATGGTGATCATTGTTTTACCATTCATTTACCGGACTTTTTTTTTTTTTTTTACAGTTCAGAACCTCCATGCAATTTTAAAGAATATAAATAATGAAAGTATATGAAAATCCATAGGGTCTGCCAAGAACCATAAAAGCAGAACAAACAACTCATATGCCACTGGATCTTCTGCAGACTTTGTTCTCCATCTCAAATCTTTTGAAACCATATTGATTTGTACAACATACAATTTTAAGCACCATAGCAAGTTTGCTATTGCCAGACGCAAGCACACCCGTTTAAAAGATTGTTTTTAGCTCAAATAGTAAAGCTTGGCGCTTATGACGACAAAGTTCTGGGTTCAATCCCCAGGGAATGCGTGAACTGGAAAAAAAAAATCCTTGAATGTAATGTCAGTTGCTTTTAATAAAAGTGTCTACCAAATGCATTAATGTAAATGTATGCAAAGCTCAAAAAATGTATGTATGTATGTATATATAAAAGGTTGTTTGTTTTAAATCTCACAGAAAAAAATATTACAATATACAGGTTTGTAACATGAACTATTCTAATATAATTTTAAATGCAAAGTATTTTGCTAACAGCCTCTGTAGCTTGTTTGCATTATGGCTAGAGGAGATAGCGATATTTACATGTGCAATCTCTTTTCTGTCATATACTGCACTCTTTTTTTGTAATCAAATGTGTATTTTGCTTTAGTGCTGTAGCAGGGCTGTGATGCTCATTTCTGTAGAGTTTTTCATTGAACAATGTGAGATCCAAACAAGCAGACGCGAAACAGACGAGGTTAATGCCCTTCGCCCATGTCCTCCAGTTTGGAGAGAGAATTCTGGCACATCGAAATGCTGAAAGCCTGGAAACACCATCAGATAAACTTGTTTGGTGCCTCTCAGCCCATTTTGTTCAGGTGCGAGATATTTGATGAAAGCCAAGTTGCACAAAAAGCTGGTAATTGGCCTGAATATAAACAAGGCCTAACTTGCCACTCAAATATTTTGGTCCTCAAACCACCTGCTGCTTTTTTCTATAGCTTTTACCTCAATTAGGTTGTGCAGACCTGATTCTTGTGATTTCACAGAGCGCTTGCGGTCCAAAAGGAATGTTTTGCTGCCTATTTCACACAAACAAACTCGTTTGTTGCCTGATATCAACGATAAATATAACGGAACGGGTTGCGGCTTTCCGATAATTCTCAGAAATAATACGCATGACCTTATCGCATATGTGTTTTTAGACGAGTATCTGTCATGTGTGCTGTTCTATATCGCCCTGGTTCCCTCCCTTGCGGTTTGAGGGACTATCTGGCTCAGTATTATTTCCCCATCAACATTTTGTGCACGTTTTTTTACGAGGGCACGTTGGTTTTTGCGAAATGCATGCATAGACAAAAATGTCATTTTGGTTGGAGATTAAACGGCACAGGTAGCAGTTACAAAGGAAAATAATCATTTCATGGTGGTTTATGTCGTTCTCCCACAATTCCACACTCCCGCCACGTTGAACAAGCACGATTGGTTTGGTGGCCTAGATAATCCATAAAATATCAAAGGTTCAAAAGTAAATCAGTCATTGGGAACCTAAATGAATCAATTCGATATGTTTTGTCAAAGCATTTTTTTTCCCACATTAACAAAATATGCATTCTGAATGTTCCCAACGCTTACCTGATAACATCACTGTGGTAAAACAGTGTACTGCCGAAATCAGCGTCTTCTAATCCGTTAATCATTCACATGTTGAAATAAGCAAGTTTGTATCCTAAACAAAATCTCTACTTATGTAATCGGGTTGGGAAAACAAAGAAAACGAATCACATTTTTTAATAATGCTTTATATGAGACACACTTGCATGTGTTGATAAAGATAAAGATCTTCAATAGGGGAGTTGGTGGGGTAAAACAGCACAGCAACACACAAGCAAACAGGAAGACAGAAAACAGGCATATCCGCTCCCAAAGTTCTTTTTATAATGTATGCCATTTTTGCAACCACAATGTGAGATTATTCTTATTAGTCACAATGATTGCCTAATTGCCATAGTGTGTAGCGCGGAGAATACCAAGTGATTCTTACAGGCCTGACAGGCAGGCTGTGTTCAATGAAGACAAGGGGTCTAAAGAACGTTTGGTCGTGTTCCAAAAGACTGAATTAACGTCTTCATTCTATGGAGTCATTTGCATTTGTAAATGCCACGGTTTTGCAGAAATGTTTGCGAGAGTGTTTGGATTGGCCAGTCTTTTGATGCACAAAGGCCTGTCCTGACATTGGGCGCTCATAGGGAGCGTCCAGAAACATACTCTGTGCGAGTACACAAGTAAACCATTCATAGGTGGATTCCTTAAAAAAACACTGAAACAATGCTGTGTTTGTTTGAGCATCCCAGTCTGAAACAATTATTTTATTTTACCACATCTTATATTTTATTTGGGGATGCTAATGGTGCAGAAATTACACACTTCACCTTTAAAATTTATTGTGAGGTTACTGTGGCGACAGAGATACTACATTTATATGTCATTAAATAAGAGTTTTACGTTAGGTTGTGCAACTGTTAGAAACAAACGTTCTTGAAAGAATAATTATGGAAAATCTTTATAATGAATCGGCATAACAGTGAAAACTAATTCCATGTTTTCTTATAATATTTACAAGTGGCTGCATATTGAAAATAACAGAGGGCCTAACACGGATCCTTGTGGCACTCCATAGTTTACTGACGCTATCTTAAAATTTTCCCTGTTTAAGTAGACAAACTGGTAATGGTCTGATAGGTGCGATATAAACCACCTTAATGCCTGTCATTGAACACCATCATTTTGTAGTCGATCTATGATGGTGTCAAACTCAGGTTTTCTGTTCAAGTACTTTAGTATTTATTTCTGTCCTAAAGGTTTTGCTATACTGTTTGAAACAAATGTTCTTAAAAGAATCATTATGGAAAATCTTTATGATGAGTTGGCATAACAGTGAAAACTAATTCCATGTTTTCTTATATTATTTCTAAGTGGCAGCATATTGAAAATAACAGAGGGCCTAACACGGATCCTTGTGGCACCCCATAATTTACTGACGCTATCTTACATTTTTCCCCGGTTAAATAGACAAACTAGTAATGGTCTGATAGGTGCGATATAAACCACCTTAATGCCTGTCCCTGAACACCATCATTTTGTAGTCGATCTAGTGTCATTAAACTCAAGTTTTCTATTCAAGTACTTTTTTGGAGTATTTTTTTCTGTCCTGAAGGTTTTGCTTCTGTTTGAAACAAACGTTCTTAAAAGAATATTCACTGTAAAAAGTGATCAGTTGACTTAACTCTAAAAAGAATGAGGAAACCTGTTGCCTTAAAATTAAGTAATAAACTTCCTCATAAACTTAATTTTTGTTTTGAAGTTTATTTACTTAATTTTAAGACAATGAGTTTATTCACCTTTTTAAGTTGTAAACTCACTGTAAAAAAATATTTTCAAGATTTGTTATCACAACATATTTTTTTTGTCAAGTCAACTTTATAATAATTTATTTAGTTGAGATAACTTATTATTTTGAGTTTCTGATGGTTAAATTAATCTACTTCATTGTATTAACTCACTTTTTCCAGTTCAATCAACTTAACATTTTAAGGCAACCAGGTTACTTACTTTTTTAAGTTAAACCATCAATATTTTTTTACAGTGTGATCACTTTTTACAGAGTTTGTGGAAAATCGTTATGATCTTTTAACAAAAATTCTCACGTTCCTAGCGCAACATTGCTTAAATGTTTTAAACATTAGTAGCCTTTTGCATAAAACTCCAGCGGAATTAATTTCTTCGTAAACTTTGTTAAATCCTGACCGATAAATAGAATTTTGAACAGAGATTTGTTCTGATTCATAAATGGAATGTTTCAGGAACGTTTTGGTTCCCACACCGAAAATGCAATCTTTGTAACAAGTTTTTAGAACAAAAAACTCTTTATCTTTGATAAACAACAGCATGAATCACTAATAAACACTATGGACTCCAGGACAACGGGTACGGGGTCCATGCTGAAACGTACAGTGCCCAGATGGACAATAAAGACTTCTTTTTCATGAACCCTTTTCACAAGGGCTAGAACACTGAGGCGGCGTTCATCAGCTCAGGTCTTTCTCAACCCCGTACAAAGCTTCATTCTGGGTAATCCTTTGGACAAATGAAGAAAATGGGAGAGAGTAATGAAAAAAAAAAAGTCGCCACCTTCACCTCAGCCCAGCGGGGGACACAAAGGTAGAAGACCTGAAAGGCTCCGAGCAGAACAAAGGTGCGAGCGCTCGTCTAAAGCCCCCAGAGTTACTTAGTGACTAGAGAGTGACATGGAAATAAAGAAAGAGAGGTGGATATAAAAGGCAGAGGAAGAAAGGAAGGATGGAGAGGGTTAAAGAAAGACGGGGTGGAAAAAAACACTGAAGAAGTGGTGGTGTTGTGGAGGGGGGGTAAGGTTCTGTAATCCTGGCATAGTGGTAGTCAAGCATCTCCATGGAAACAGGCACAAAGGCCTGTGGTTTCCTATTGATGGCTAATTGTATTCTTCACAGCTCTTTTGTTAATTGTTGTCTGCCCAGCTCCTACTTCCTGCTGGGCCACTACACAAAGGCAGGAACAGAGGGGATTAGAAATGGCACATCGGCTTTGCGCTCTCACCCCTGCGCTGCGATGGCTAGTTGTGCGTGCGCTGGGGGGAAAAAGAGACAGAAAGAGACATAAAAACGCAGGTCTGGAGCGCTTTGAAGAACTCAGATTGGCTAACGGGCCCCCGTGCAAATGTCACGAGTGGGGCGACTGTGATGGAGCCCCTCCGTTACTGAGAACTTCACTACAATGACTCTGCTGTTGGAAAGGTCTTAATTGAGGGTTTGCTCAAAATGTTTAAGTATTACGTGTCAGGATTTACAGCTTTGGCAAGCATGGATATGGCACACCACTATTTTTTTTGTCATAATACATTTCACATTTGTTTTAATAAATAAATAAATAAATAAATACAGATTGTACATTATTTTCCACAAGCTTTTTTGGAATTATTTGTACGAATTAATTTTTTTCCCCCTCAATTCTTAAGATGACACACAACATACATCAATACGTTTTGCATTTAAAATGTCAATTCGCCCCAAAAATGACTCATTCTCATGTCGTTGCAAATCATCAAAACTAGTTACTTTTGGCTTTACTTAAAAAAAAACTTAAAAAAACACTAAAGTTCCAGATCATGTACATCTATCCGTATGATGGTTTTGTGTCATAATAATGCATTTCGCACTTGTTTAAAAAATTACATTTATTTATATATTTTTTTAATCTATTATTTTTTTCAGAATTAAATATTTGGACTGATAAAATGTTTTCCCCTCATTTAGCATGTACATTTAGCATTTAAAGGGTCAATTCACTCCAAAAATTACCTATTCTCGTGTCATTGCAAATGAGAGTTACTCTAGTTTGAAAACGGACCCACAAAAAAGTACTAAAGCCATATTGTGGTTTTAATAAAAACAACATGTAATTAATTAAAAAACAAACATGTTATCATGTTTTTTCCCCCCAAAATAGATTTTTTTTCGTTAATAGTTCATCATTTTTTCCTTAAAGATACGTTTGCAAAGGATAAGATCACATTAAAGCTGAACTTGAAACAGCAGGTACTCATGGACTGAGCATCTCCCTTTCCCCCTTCAAGGAATCCAGCATTTTTCCTTCTACCAAGGGAAACCCAGAGAGAAGAGCTTTCCCTTTAAGAGGGAGGTGAATGACAGGCAGCAGGACCGAGAATGTTGGAAACTGAACACCAGAAAGTCAGTGTGGAGTGAAGGGAGGCTGGATTGCGACGTATTCATCAGCTGTACGCTTGGAGTCTCAGGTTTGTCTGTAAGCCGTTGATAGACAGAGGCGTATTATTCATTGACACGAGGGGAAACCGCATTTTGCATGCGACGTTATCGATTCTGCGGGCCCAGAGACTACGGAAAGACTGGAGGAATAAAGTTTGGGGAGCGCAACGCGCAGCGCACAGTTCTTTCGGAGTTGGTAAGTGGGGCAAATGGCGCTTTGTTTGAAACTTTACGCACGAGTGTTTGACACGTTTTAGTCTGTTTGTTGTGAGGTATACAAAACCAACAGAAGAAGTTCATTTGGACGAGAATTTTGAATTATCGTCCTTGGCGAGAGTTTTACGCATCCGTCAAGTCAAAATGTCCCAGAACCCGCTGAGTAAACACATATCACTTTAAATGTTTTTTTGTACATCAAATGAACTCGTTTCTCCACCTGAAACTGTCCTGTGGTGTGTGTATGTAGCGTATACGGTTGGATGGGAAATGACAACCTGCTTTCAGTCAGTGCGTATACTCAGTTAATTATTAAAGGGATAGTCCACCCAAAAATACAAATTTTGTTATTTTATCACCCTCAAGTTGTTCCAAAGATTATTTTTTTCTTTCGTTTGAATGCAAAAGAAGATATTTTGATGCTGTGGAAAATGTCATGGGATTCAATGTCTGGTTATCAACATTCTTCAAAATATCTTCTTTTGTGTTCAACAGAAGAAAGAGACTCAGAAGTTTGGAACAACTGTAGTGTGAAATAAATTATTTATGGCTGAACAATCCTTTTAATGTGAGCCAAAAATATATTTAATCTTAAGGACATTACAGCATATTATTGTATGTTAAGAAAGAAGCAGTTCTTAGTTTTGTTTCAGTGCAGATCTTGCTCAATTTGACTTGAACTTTTATGCCTATGGTTTAATGGGAAATTGAATGCATTTCCTATGCACATGTTCCCATTTATGTTTATAGTTTATCTAATTTTGAGATCAGCTCACACTGTAACTTTTTATTATTTTTTTATTGTGTTTTACTCTTCTTAAATGGTTTGTTTTGGATTGAACTTAAAGTGGCCTGTGAATATGATTAATAGGTCTAATAGTGATTCATGTGCTCTAAAGTGCATAAACAATTAACCAAGAACTTGTAAGTGCTTTTTAGACCCTAATGAAGTGAAATAAAAGAAATTCACCGCTCACGTTATTAGTGGTTGACCGATATGGGCCTTTCAGTGGCAGATGTCGATATCAACATATCAGTAGGCAGATGGTATTATACATGATACCGTTTAAAAACAGCAATTATATGCACTAAAAATATTAACATAACCACATATCTTACACTATATAAATTTTCGTTTCATTTTGCATTTGCTTATTTTCAATAAAAATAAGCTGATAATTGGCCTGACCATACATCAGTCTATCACTGTACAACATGAAGATGACTGTAGCATGCATTCAATGGATATTAATCATCATCTGAACATGTTCTTTGTTTTTTATTGGCACCTGCTAAGAGTTGCTATTCAGGTAGCCGACAGGTTTGACAGATTTTCTGTTGATCTCTATGTTGAAGAATATCAGCCTTCCGGAATAACCAGAAAGCGAAGCTCCTCAGGGCAGACCGACTGTGGCGCAATCGCGGAATAGGTGTAAAACTTTGATAATGAGTTCTAAGTAGACATTAATTGTCCAAGTTGTGTGTGTGTGTGAGGTTAAATAAGCCTGGCGCGCCAGTGCAGACAGCCTATCCCTGTGTGTATCCCGGCCGACAAGAACATCCAGCACCTGAGTTGTGCACCTCCATGTCGACAGATCATTAAAGGGGAAGTTGGCGAAGTGGTCGCGAGTGTTTGGCTTCACAGTGGCTGACTGCGCACAATGTTGCTTGTCAGCAGGGAGTCTCTGACCTTTTGCTTTTCCCCTCATTTCTATCCATCTTAATATTTACGCTATGCCTTATTTTCCCTCTTTGCTTCACCCCTCTCTGTTTCACCTCCATTCTTATCCATCTCTTTGTATATTTGTACTCAGTTTGAGAGGTCAGGAAGCCAGTGTTGGTTCTCTTTAGCTGTCAGCGGGCCTATACATCCGGTCTCTGCAAAGTCTCGAGCCCGGATCACTTCACAAGCTGATTTATACCAACTCTGTTGTGCTCTTATCTGAGTGTCAAGGCTGAAATTTACAGTACATTGCAGCACTTTGGATGGCAAGCACACTGAAAATGCAAGCTTTTTTGAGCCCGCTTGGTTGACTGGTAGGGGTTTTCCAGTGACCGATACCTAGAACGCAGTATGGTTGTTATTGTAACACAATTTTGATGGGAAAAGTTGAAAAGACAAGAATACAAACACTTATTTTACTTGTGATTCATTAAATGAGTCTGAAGTTGAATTGTCCAAGAACATTATATATTAGAGGCCAAATATTGTCCTTTTCCAATTAATTGGCCTTTTTTTTATATATCTGGGCTGACACAACTGTTTTGTCTTTATTAAGCTCTAAATATACACTTACCATCTCATATTTTCAGCTGGAGGACGCCACGTGTGTCAGCGTTGATCAGCCAGTCACACGATGCAGACTGAAGTTGTAAAGTATAAATTCAGGAGCCGTTTGAAAAAAGTTGTCTTCTGCTGAATCCTTTGCATTATTGATGGACGGACAACCTCGTGACATTATTTCCCATAGGGTAGAGAGTTTAGCTAGGACAGGAGGATGAACAAAAGTCTATTCTTTCTGTTAGTCAAACTTTGACCTCTTCTGTTCGGGTCTGCATTGTTTCATGTGTCCTATTGAGCCGGGGTTTGATGAGAGAGAGACGACAATAGCTTGTTTAGAGAGTTTTTCAGGGCTTGCCACAACATCAATGAAATCAAACAGAGCAGGCCAAAGAAGCCCGCGCTGATACATGCGTTCCATCATTGCGGCTGTCCATCAAAATCATCTTCACGCTTTGACTGTCTGCGTTCTGTTGAGACAGTCAAATGGTGTCGGAATTTGGCATTGGTGTGTTTTTGTTGATGGTTTCCTTTTTTAATTGCAAAACTTTGAATTTAAAGTTTTTTATTGATTTATTTTCAATCACGGTGTCTAAGCAATGCAAATGTGGAAAGTTCTGTTGCTGTGCCTTAAATGTTTAGCACTTGAGAGAAACCTTCTATAAATAATCCCTAATGGCACATTGTGTTGTCCGAAATGGTAACATCTCTTTCCGCACGTGAGAGGTGTCGTTTGGAAAGTGCCATGAGACTTTCACTCTTCGCCTACGTGTTCCCAAAAACCTCCAGATTTTGTTCCACCTACCCTGAGATGAGCTCAGACCCACAGCGGAAATTAACCAGGCCTCCATCAGAACATTAGAACAGAGAACGCTTCAGCAATCTGACAATCTGACAGCCGCCCATCAAAACGAGCATCACTCTCTGGCTTTTGTCATAACGGTGAACTCGGACACTTTAGGTAAGACTTGCTATGCAACTTTGCTTTTTTTTTGTGTTCATTTGTTTTGCATTAAGTTTTGCATGCTTTTACGCATTTTAATTTTTTATTGCGCTTTAGCGCTTTTAGTTATATTGCATATTATAAACAATATTTTAACAATGGTAAAACAATATTTATCTTTGCATCTAGATTTCATTTTGGGGGCACATTTATATTGCAATTTAATTAATTAAGTCAACTTTAATTTAATTGTATAATATAACGTATTATAATATAATGCATCTTAAATGTGATTTTTAAGTTTTTTTTAAAAAAAATTTTTAACTACCAAACAGGTTTGATCCCTCTTAGGCTGGACTTTTAAAACTATTTAGCATGTGGGATTGTCCTGCACCAAGTTCTAAAGGTTTATTAAAAAGTCACAAAAGGTGAACTTTTATCTGATGCAAGCTTGAACATGACTTTGATTTCGACTGAATATGCTGGTTTGGGTGTGAGCTTAAACAAAGGGTTTCACATAAAAGTTTGAGGGGCAAATTGCAGGGTGGATTTATTGCCCTGGATGTATAATTGTTTAAATTAGGGGAAGAATTACGTTGAATGAAATGAGGATTGAAAGGCGCTGTTCAAATCTTGTTCAGGTAATAGAAAGATTCCTATTGTTTCAGTGAAACAACAACAACATAGTAAACATGTAATTCAAAATGACTCCCAGTTAGTTAAACATTTTTCAAGAACATTTTTTAGTAATGTGGAAGTAATACACCATCAAATCATGTTTTGAGTTTTCACTTTTGCAAATTGCATACAGCTGTATCATTTATTATTTAAAAAAATAAAGACTTTTAATATATCTAATTCAAATGTGAATTGATTGCCTTTACACTATAAATAAGCCAAACTAAATATAAATATGCTATTCAGTTTAATAATTTCCATTTATCTGAATAATAACGTCAGTGCAAATGTTGTCAACAGATTTGTGTGGGCTTCATTTGTTTATTTGGCATTTGTAAAAACACAAATACCTGGCTATCTCTCGGTTGGATAAACTGTCATTCTAATACAGTAAAGGCGCCTTTAGTCGTAATGAATGTGACCAGGAAATCATCCCGCAGTCATTTGCATGAACTGCACCGGTGTCTGCTGTGAACTTTGAAAACACAGTGTAGTGTTCCTGCGGGTTGATATTTTAATAAACTACCGTATCCTCATGATTTGTTTCTTTACAAATTAATCAAGGATTGTTATATATTAATTCATTCTCAAACAAACAGCCCACAGATTACACTGGCCAACTAGAACGACTGTTATTTTGAGGTTTGCAAGGTGACTGGCTCAAATGTTGTTTGAAATACAGTTCTCTTTTTGACTCTTTAATAACATAATGAGTTCAGATTATAGAACTATATATATATATATATATATATAGATTTCAGAAAACATCCTTCATGAAAACTACTATATGTTTGGGGTCTCCGTTTACCATGTTTTTTTCTGCGCGCGCATATTTTGTGATAAACCGAGAGATAAGTAATATTATCTTTTGATTAGTTCAGAATAACTTCTTAAAGACTTGAAAGGGGAAATGAGAGATGAAAAAATGTAAATGGTTTTACATGTTTATTTTTTTCTTTGCTATGGGACCTTAAAGCATAAAAACCTTAGTGATGAAATGGTGCCTTTGCTAATTACTGTCCTGTCAGATTCCTAGAGAAATATTTGAATCATGTTGTCTGACGCCTGAGCTTTTCAGTGAAAGAGAAAAACATTTTTAGTTCCTCTTCAGATCCCCAGTTGACTCATCACTAACGTAGAATCACAGAAATGTATCATTTACGACTTGCAGAGACAACAATTGAATGTAGTGGAAGCGTGGGGGAGAGCACCTTTGCCAGAAATCTGTCAGTTTATCTCACTGTACGTATGAGCTGACAAATATCAGCTTTCAATTGAACCACATTTTTACAGGTTCGGTGTTAAAAGGTAAAAGTTTAACACTTTCTCGAAAGTTTGTGTTTGGAAGAGCGATTAGAGATCGTCACGGCAATATCAGACTGAAATATTGAATCTCACAAGAGAAAAGTTGAATTTTTACTGTGGACTTTTAATTAAAGTTTGCATATGCAGTGTTTAAAAATATAGGTAGGTTTGTGCAGGGGTGTGTGTGTATTTCTCGCCTCTGCTTGTGCAAGACGTTAGAGAAGCATCTCTGAGATGTTATCAGAATGTGTGATACTGCGTACAGATGTGGCTTTTAAATACAAGCTCAACATTTGTTAGCAGAGACACTTTTTCCAGTCGCTCCTTCCCGTGTTGCATTTGCTCTGCCGTTCACTCGTGATTGGAAAGTAACAGAACCATTTTTTACCTGTTCGTTCAGTTTTTGGGGGGGACGTATGTTTTTAGAGTTGATTTAAAGGAGTAGTTCACTTTTAAAAAAACTTTTGCTGATAAGTTACTCACCCTCATGTCATCCAAGATGTCCACGTCTTTCTTTCTTCAGTCGAAAAGAAATGAAGGTTTTTAATGAAAACATTCCAGGATTTTTCTCCATATAATGGACTTCATTGGGAACTAAACGGTTCAAGGTCCAAAAGACCGTTTCAGTGCAAACTGCAAACTGTTCAAAGGGCTTTAAACGATTTCAGACGATGAATAAGGGTCTTATCAAGCGAAACGATCGCTCATTTAAAAAATAAAATAACAAAGTTTAAGTTTTATAAGCTCAAATGCTCGCCTTGCTCTGTTCTGTGCGCGTTCCTGTTTGAACTCGTTTATCAAAATGAATGAATCTTTTTTCTTGTCATTTGGTTTATTCAATGAAGGAAACTAACGAATTCACTCGGGAAAAGATTCGGTAATTTTGATGAACGAGTTCAAACAAAACGCAAGGTGCAAGGCAAATGCAAGGCGAGCATTTGAGCTTATAAAACTTAAACTTTGTTATTTATTTTTTTAAACAAGCGGTCATTTCGCTTTATAAGACCCTTATTCATCATCTGGAATCGTTTAAAGCCCTTTGAACAGTTTGCAGTTTGCACTGAAAGTGTCTTTTGGACCTTGAACCGTTTGGTCCCCTTGAAGTCCATTATATGGAGAAAATCCTGGAATGTTTTCATCAAAAACCTTAATTTCTTTTCAACTGAAGAAAGAATGACATGGACATCTTTGATGACATTGAGGTGAGTAAATTATCAGCAAACGTTTTTTAAAAAGTGAACGACTCCTTTAAGCCAAAATTCAACTTTGTCTTCACTCCGTCCAAACCAATATGGTGAGTTTTTGTGGCATCCGTCAAGCTCCAGAACTGCAGAAAAAGCACCACGAGGGTGAGAAAATAAAGATAAAATGTTCATTTATCAACTTATCTCATAGAGCGGCTCAAAGAGAAAACTTCTCAAAAGCTGAAGCCTGAAGTAAACGTGATGCATATCATGTTCAGGGAGATTGAACACATCTATTGGCATAATTTGGGGTTTTGCGTTCATAACATCCCAGATCCTTCTGCAGTTCCGTTATATGTTTCATGGTCTTCCTCCGTCATGCGTCCTTCTCCCACCCTTGTTTCTCTATTAGCCGCTGCTTCTCAGCCGTGTGGTGAGTGTGTATCCTGTTTTTGACAGCAGGGTCCCACGTGCTCCGTCCTGCGCCGTTGAAGTGGCCGGCGGATTGGGGGGTGAGCATGGAGTCTCAGGATGTCCTGAGAGGTGAAGGTTTGGTCTTCCTTTCGTGTCTGGGTCGTCAGAGCTCTGCTATCTGCCCCATCTGAATGTAGCGCCAGGTGCTGCTGTGGCAAAGACATTCTGCCTGGTTTCAGATTGATTTGTTCTACGCTGAAAGAAAAAACATTGGTGTAGGATTTGAAACAATTTTCACTCTGAAATTTTGGAAAGTGCATTTCACAAATCATTACAAAGAAACGGCAAGAAACGATATTACTAAAACATGATTTTTTTTTACTTTAAATTATCAGAGATGTATAGAAACGAAGTAGAAGTACTTCACTACTGTTCTTAAGTACTAAAATGCTGTATCTGTACTCTACTGGAGTATTGTTTTTTTTTTCTCATACTTCTACTTTTACTTCAGTAGATATTATCGATAAATTTAATACTTTTACTTAGATCATTTTTTTAATGTTCTGCTAGTTACTCGTTAAAATTATAAAAATGTTACGAATCATTACAAACCCGCTTTTTCGTTGCCAGAGTGGTTCTGTTAGACGGTTTGATGAAGTTGGCTTTCATGCTGCTTAAATCACATTTTATAGGGTAATGGTATTGATTGACACAGACATTGACTACTAATGCAGGGGTTTTCCTGCAATGACATTTTTTTTGGAGGTCGCCAAAGCAAATTTTTATCCCGCCAAAGCGCCTTATTTGATTGCTAGTTCAAACTTTTAAACTGCTTTCTTTAATACTTGCATGACACAATACTTGTACTTTTAATACTTAAGTAGTGAATTTTAAAATAAACTACTTGCAATTCTTAAGCACAATTTTTTTAATACTTCAGTACATCTACTTAAGTGTTGTGCTCAAAGAGCACTTCAACTTCTACTCAAGTCACTTTTTTGATAGAGCGCTTGTACTTTTACTCAAGTTCAGGTTTCTAGTATTTTATACATCTCTGCAAAGCATAGAGACTGAAACAAATTCCAATAATCTTGACAATCCCTTGAAAAAAATTACAGTGTAATTTGAAGTAGTTTTGTCAAACAAAGTTATTGTTCATCATTTAGGCTATTCACCCTAAGTTTTTTTTTGTTTTTTTTGTGAGGAACATTTTTAAGGAATAGTTATCCCATAATTGACTCACCCTCAAGCCGTCCTAGGTAGGTGTATCTAACTTTCTTCTTTCAGCCGAACACAGAGTTAAATATTATTAAAGGAGTAGTTCACTTTAAATAAAACTTTTGCTGATAATTTACTCACCCCCATGCCATCCAAGATGTCCACGTCTTTCTTTCTTCAGTCGAAAAAGAAATTAAGGTTTTTGACGAAAACGTTCCAGGATTTTTCTCCTTACAATGGACTTCAATGGGGTCCAAACAGTTTAAGGTCCAAATGAGAGTTTCAGTGCAGCTTCAAAGGACTTTAAATGACACCAAACGATGAAGAAGGGTCTTATCTAGGGAAACGATCGGTCATTTAAAAAATAAACAAAAAAGTTTTACGTTTTATGAGCTCAAATGCTCACCTTGCTCTGTTCTGTGATTCATCAAAATGAACGAATCTTTTTTCGAGTCCTTAATGAATAAGAAAACGCCTTGCGTTGGGTCAGAGGTTACTCATCCGCCAGAACTAGACTCAAGTACGCCTTTTGCCGTACTTGCCAATGTTTATAAAGTTTTTAATATGGATATTTTTCTTGCAAAAATGCTTTTGAAGGCCTTTAATAACCCTCGGATCTGTATGGATTACTTTGATGGATGGATGCGTTTCTTTGGGTTTCATAAGCTCAGGCACTATTCACTACCATTTTTGGGTGAACTAACACTTTAAGTAGATAGATCTGACAGTTTGGCATATGACATTTTCTTTTAACAAATAATAACTAAGAATTCAGTCTGTTTCTCTCACTAGAAAAATAAATGGAATGTGATTTACATTGAAACATTTTTTTTCCACTCAGAAATGCTCGTAAATTTCCTAAATAGTAGTTATGAAGAACACACAAGTAACACACTGAATTAAGACTGAAATAGTATTTTTACTATTCTATACTTTGTTATATTTACAAATCGAAATAAATCACAAGGACTACTTTTATGGTGCTTTTGGGGGGACTTTGACAGCTTGAACATTGTGCAAAATATCTCCTTTTGTGTTCCACAGGTTTAAATGACATTAGGGAGAGTAGTTTATGGATGAACTGTCCTTTTAAGATGTTGTTTTGGAATAGTGGAGTGTCCTAAATCATTCCGATTGTGTTTTTTAAGTAGGTTTAAGAGACCACGAGGTTATCCTCAGTGCCCGCTGCTTCCCAACAGATCTTTGCTTCGGCCTTGAGACTGAGACCTGCGGTTGCTCAGAATTACCTGTTGTGTTCCTCGTAGCACAAAACGGCCTGATCTGGTCGCCATGACAACCCCACAGATGCACCGTCTTTTCTCAAAAGATCCCTAACTCATTTCAAAGACCCATAGACAATCAAGGACGTGCCAGCAAGACCCAGTGCCTTCTGGAGCCGGTGACGTTATGATCCGTACCTTTATGGAAAACAACGTCTAATGCATCTCGCACAAACCTCTGCACGGACACACACTCATAAGCTTATATAAAACAAAATGAAATGGTCCATTTGAATCAAGATTGGACATAAAAGTGTGCCAGGCTTAGAAAACAGCACATTTTAATGTCTTTCGCCTTTGTCTTTCTTTGCCTGGAGGGGGTGGCGGAAGGTTTTTGTGCAGCTTTCTTTTTTTTTTTTTTTTTTTTGCAAAGGGGGCCCTGCACTAACATCTTTTATTCCCTTTCTCTTGTTATATTTCTTTATTCCAAGTGTGTTTTGTGCTCGGCCTCCTTTCATTGCCCCCTCCTCTTGTCTCTCAGATAAATGCCACACTAGCCTTTCACTTGGCGCCACAATAACGGGACTGTTTTAGGCCCAGAGAGGCACAATGAAAGAGGCTGCTTTTTAACCTGCGCTTCTCAAAAGCACAAGGAGGAAAAAAACGGCGGCGACCCACTCTCCTTTCTTTCTCCTCTCCCTCTCTTTTGTGTCCAGAGCGTGGTCGTACCATCATCCCATTTATACGTCTTATTTAGAAAGGTCTCAAAAGAACATGAGTCCAAAATTCTGATCTTTAGAGCTGCTTTTGTTGAAAGTCGACTGGAGAAAGTCGCAGACGATGCATGTTTTGGCGCATCCTGCTGATTTATGGGAAATATGTAAGGGTGCTTCTTCAGCTATGACCACTTTTATCCTGGTGGACTTTTGGAAAATATGCTTTTAATATTAACAAAAAAAAATTTCTCACACATACTAGTTTTGATCTGTTTGTCTATTAAAGGGATAATCCACTTTTTTTGGAAATAGGCTCATTTTACAACTCCCCCAGAGTTTTACCATTTTCGAATCAGCCGATTTTCTGATATTTAGATTAGAAGAATATCAGTAACCAGACACTTTCAGGTCCCATTGACGTCCATTGTATATAATTTTTTCCTACTATGAAACCGGAACTATCCCGAAAATGCTTTAGGGATGGGAGGGAGGGAGTAGTTGACACTTCATGACTGCGTTGTTGTCGTGTCCAGACGCAGGTCCTTCATCAGATCTGGATCTGGTGGACTGAATCCGGTAAACCTCGGGATGAACAGAGAGACTAATATTAGCGTAGATGCCATTCTTCTTATGATGTAATGTGTACATCAGGATTAATAGGAAGTGTTCCTGGTTCCGGCTGACCTAATCTATGCAGCCTAAATTGAATTATAGAAATCTATAGAGTTCCGAAGTGATGACGTCACTTTGTAGGACAACTCGGAAGCTAGCGGCGCATTTGTTCCCTCGATTCGAAAAGCAATGCATTTCCCCCATAGACTTTTGGAAAATCGCAAAAAATAAGAGTTGTGACCCTCACACGTTTTTTCTATCAAGATAATCTTTACAAGTTAATCCAAAATTTATACATTTTGAAGCCTATGATTTTAAAAAACACAGACACAAAGTTTAAAAAAAACACAAGCAGATTATAATAACTGTGTGTTCTATGTCATAGATCAAAACGTGAAAATATTTAGAGGTTTTATTCACCACAGACCTTATTTCAGGCGATTTAGCAAAAACCCATTCAAAAATCCCATAGGCTTTAGAGCGAGGGAACCGTGGTGCTAAAATGCTAACTCACTTCCGCGTTTAGAGTGACATCGTAACTTCGGCACTCTATTGTGTGTTATGTGTATGCAAAGTCAAAGAGATATGTTTTTGGTCTAGATTTCGGGACAATGTTAGGAAAACTGTTCCAAAGTTTTGCTGCTAAATAGGAAAGTGATCTACCGCCAGCAGTCATTTTTGATATTCTAGTTATTATCAACTGGCCGGAGTTTTGAGATCTCAATAGAAGTGAAGGACCGTAATGCGTTAAGAGCTTGCTCAAGTGCTGGGGAGCTAAACCATTTAGTGCTTTGTAAGTAATTAGGAATATTAAAAAAAATGTACATTGTTTAATAGGGAGCAAATGCAGTGTTGACAGAACCAGGCTAATATGGTCATACTTCCTGGTTCTGGTAAGAACTCGAGCTGCTGGGTTTTGGACCAGCTGTAAGCATGCAGGGAAACCACCCATAATAGCATTACAATAATCTACTCTTGATGTCATGATCGCATGACGCATTTGTCAATGAGAGCATATTACGTAATTTAGATATATATTTTAAGGAAAAAATGTGGTTTTACAGATACCTCACATGACTTTCTAAATGAAAGATTGCTATCAAAGAGAGCACACACCCACTTGACGGAGCAGCCATCAAGTGTTAGACAGTATTCCAGGTTATTGCATGAGGAAGTTTTTTTCCAATAATTAAAATCGCTGTTTTTTTCAGAATTAAATAGTAGAAAATGACTAGTCATCCAATTTTTTATATCAGCAATGCATTCCGTTCATTTTGTGAATTGGTTAGTTTCGTCCGGGCGTGAAGAAATATAGAGCTGAGTATCATCAGCATAACAGTGAAAACGAATTCTACGCTTCCTAATGATATCTAGGGTATGAACTGCAATGGTCCTAGTACTGAGCCTTGTGGTACGCCATACTGAAATTCCGATTGAGAAGGCATCTCTTCATTTACTGCTACAAACTGATAACGGTCAGATACGTATGATTTAAACCGTGCTAATGCAATTCCACTAATGCCAACAGAATTTGCCAACAGAGGTCAATCGTATCAAATGCAGCACTAAGATCGAGTAACGCCAATAGTGAGATACAACCATGATCGGATGATAAGAAAATCATTTGTGACTAATGATGAGAGATGACTCAGTGCTATTGTATGGTCTAAATCCTGACTGAAAATCCTTGCAGATATCATTTCTTTCTAAAAAGGAACATAGTTCCTGCTTCAATAGTGATAGTGAGATGGTGGAGTAGAGGCTTGGACCCGGAAACAATGTACAGTATGTCCCCGTGTCCTTGTGTTTCCTAAACTCTGTTTAAACCCTGTTGATTTGCATTGTTTTTTTTTTTTCCCTTCCTGCATTCAAAACATCAAGACCGGTGAGTTTAGGCTGGGACTGTCAGGGACTGTCCCCTGCAGGGAAGAGGAAAGTCCATCAAAAAAGAGCTGTTATTGCGCAAAATGCATTCCTCAAAATTAATGCAAAATGCATTTGCATGTCTTTCATGTTCGAGTCTGCAATGAATGTCGTGGACAAGTTGTTTTACTAGCTTGCCGTCGTTGTTTTTGATTATTAGGCAAAGCTTTTGCACGCTACTGTTTCATGTTATTTCTCAGAAAATGCAGCGATTCGTGTTACGTTTGTTTGTGAACTAAGTGGCATCGTTAAACCTGCATTATAACATGTGCTATGACTTAAATGGTAAATGAATGTATTATTTAATTACTATGTGATTAATTTTAAGGCGTTTCTGGTAGAGTTTGTTTATGAACAATTGTTTCAGGCATTGTATAACACACCCTAAAAGTAATAGTGTGAAATGTTTTTTTTTTTTTTTTTGTTGTGAAGAAAAATTAATTGATATTATAGTTTTTACTCATTTGTTCGTCTTCCTTCATTCAAATTAAAGCATTGTTTGATCATTGAATTTTTTCCTCTATCTATATTTAGCCTTCTAAAATAAACAAGTAGATATCTTTTTTGTTTTTGTTTTTTTAGGACAAATGTAAATATCATCAGCAGTCAAATCGAAAGACAAACAAAATATTCTTTTTATATCTGTCCGATTTTGTTTTCTGCCTTGTTTGTTCCTGGATACCCCTCTCCAATTTCACGTTTTTACATTGTTATCAAATCCCTATCTGTGTAAAGTACTCAGTGGAAAGTTATAACCGAGGCAAAAGTCATGCAAATGCTACTGTTTGCCTTCGCTATAGGGCATAATTTCGTGACCGCAGTTTTGTGCATCCGGCATTAAGACCGAGAGACACCAGCTCTCCTCTCAATTCCTGGAACGTCACTGGACAGTTTTACTAAAGAGGTGTCCACCGTCTTCCACATAACAACATGAGTTGCTTCTCCATGTTTCCACACTGGCAAGCGAGACGGTTCCCAAGAGACGACCCGAAGACGATGAAAACTGACCACATGCTCTTGAGGTTGGTAGACCGTGTGCTTGGGTCAAGGCTTTGTATCTTTGCTAAGAGTATAGTTACTGGCAGGTGGGTTTGGAAGTTCCTGTTGCTGGATTTCAACAGCTGATTGGACTTTGCATCGCATGCGGATGGGCTCAAAGCCTACAAACACTTCTGCTTTTAGCTGAAGACCCCAAAGTGTTCACCTGTCTGGTCTTAGGGGAAACCTACCATCATCCAGAGCAGTTTGCTGCATTCTCGCATTGTGTCAAGTGCTGGTTTACAACAGGTGCTTGTAAAGTTAGAACGTGTTTAATTGTTACATGCCTAATTGGCAGGTGCAATGATTTAGGGTGTTAAAAAGCCTTTAGACTTCAAGTTCAAACCGGTGTTATGTCACTACGGCTCTCCTGTTCCTTTAATGATCGCTTAGATTTCAGTAAAACAAAGTCTATGCACGCACAGGCTTGTTTTTGGCACTTCTGACAGTTTTATTTGTCCTTTTCGACAACGTTTAGAAGCTCGACTTTTCACAATGCGGAAATTAACCACTTCAGTGCCATCGTAAGGGAAGGGAGAGTTCGAAACAACAAAGAAAATTCGTATTTGCATCAGAGGACAGAATGCGAGGCCGCAACACGTTACGACTTGTAAGGGAACTTAAGCTTTTGTCTCGCGCACTCCTGACCGTGGGAAGTATATCATTTCAGAGGTGTTTTAGCTCAAACGCAAAGAACCCGGAGGCTGATATTATCTTAGACCACAAAAGACTGTCAGAGCTCTTTGGAAATACGTCTTATGGCTCCACATCCGAAAAACAGGTAAGGACAAACTCTCAACCTGTAGGCTTGTAAGACCCACTGGCAGTTACCATCAATCATACTGTTAAGTCTTTCTGGCTTGTTTTGCATGTGCTGACACAAGAGCTTGTCTTTTGTATTTCTTATCGCAATTACCAAGTTATGACACATTCACCTTTTATAGGGGATTAAGAACAATGCTATCAGTGCTGTTCTTTTGTATTCCTTTGTTATGAATGGAATATTCACGGAAACCTGTTTTACTTTAATTATATTTACCCAAAAAGATTGTTAAAAAATTATGAAACATAATATTGCAGTTGTGACAAAAACACAACTAAGAGAAATTATTACCTTTTTATTTACTTTATAGTTCAAATTGGCTTCTATAAATATTAAAGATTTACATTGTTACATAATGACATAACAAAAAGTTAACTGGTTAAGGAATTACCCTTCCAACTGTTGCTTTTTTTTTTACAACGCAACATTCTTTCACACAAGCGCGAAGAAGCTTCGCTTTAGCATTAATCTTCACGAGTCCGTTTGGAGCTTGAGACTGTGCCATTTTTTTGACAGTCAAATCCCTCCAAGCAAATAGCCGGAATATCTCTAGAACTACAAGTGCACTTGGAAGGAGCTGACAAATTCACACTTCCTGCACCTGGTTTGTGGATCAGTGCTTCTCAACTGGGGGAACAGGAACAATTTTAGCCTCGTCACAATAGGAACTTTAATAGTGTAGACTTCTTGCAAGTGTTTATTTATAATGCACCAATGGCGGCCGGGTTGTTTTACAAGGATCTTTCGTGAGTGCACTTGGTTCCCAGGGAAAGGAGGGGGTCTTGTCCTTGGTATCTAAATCTGATTTGGGAAGACCGTATCGAGTTTGCGGTTCACATCTGACAGTGATTCTGAGTGCGATGACTACCAATAGCTATGTTTCATTCCAAAGTTGCAATTCGAATTTTTTTTTTTGACAGATTTGAGCCGAAGAATATAAAATCATCCTGTTAAACTGGTTCTAAATATCACTAGGAAGAATGAAAGCCGCTTTATGTAATAATTTCCTATATAATAAATTGCTTGCGCCTGATCACTTTGACGACAGACTTTGCTCAGGACAACCAAAACAGCATTTTAGATGCTGTGCACCGAGATCGGTCCGCTGGTTAGTCCAGTTATGCCGTCCCATAGCATTTTTATGCGCATTGTGGAATTTATACTGTAAATGTGCATGTTTTCTTGTCGGATAAAAGGTTTATCCAACTTAAAGGAGTAGTTCACTTTTAAAAAAAACTTTTGCTGATAATTTACTCACCCCCATGTCATCCAAGATGTCCATGTCATTCTTTCTTCAGTCGAAAAGAAATTAAGGTTTTTGATGAAAACATCCCAGGATTTTCTCCATATAATGGACTTCAATGGGAACCAAACAGTTTAAGGTCCAGAAGACAGTTTCAGTGCAAACTGTTCAAAGGGCTTTAAACGCTTCCAGACGATGAATAAGGGTCTTATCAAGCGAAAAAAAAGATCGCTCATTAAATAAAAAAAACTTTAAGTTTTAATAAGCTCAAATGGTCGCCTTGCTCTGTTCTGTGATGCACGTTCGTGACTTTCCTGTTCGAACTTGTTCATCAAAATGAACTAATCTTTTTCTGAGTCAATTAATTAGTTGAATGAACCAAATGACACAAAAAAAGATTCGTTCATTTTGATGAACGAGTTCGAACAGGAGAGTCACGAACACGCATTTGAGCTTATAAAACTTAAACGTTGTTATTATTTTTTTTTTAATGAGCGATCGTTTCGCTTGATAAGACCCTTATTCATCATCTGGAATCATTTAAAGCCCTTTGAACAGTTTTTGCTGAAAATGTCTTTTGGACCTTGAACCGTTTGGTTCCCACTGAAGTGCATTATATGGGGAAAAAATCCTGGAATGTTTTCATCAAAAACCTTAATTTCTTTTCGACTGAAGAAAGAAAGACATGGACATCTTGGATGAGTAAATTATCAGCAAAAGTTTTTTTAAAAGTGAACTACTCCTTTAATTGAGCTCTTATTGTTTTTTACTTTCACACACAAACTTTTGTTTGCTTTGCGGTCAGGTAAAAACACGAACAGAAAACTACGCCCTTTTGCCCAAACCTTTCAAGGCTTGGCCAATTTCCTCCATGGTACATTGGCAAATCACTTCTTCAAAAGAACAGATTGGTCCATTGAATTATTTTCAATTCAACCAAGTTGCTCGGCTTAACAGAAAACGCTTGAGCTAAGCATTCAACCTTTCTCTTGCGCCTTAATGTAAACGTACAAGCTGCTTTTGTGTTCTCCGAGTGGATGAAAAAATACAGGAGGAACTGGAATTGGCCCAGTGACTGTTCCACTTTTTTCTCTGCCACGGACCATCGGCACATTCCGTTTGTATTGTTACCCTGCTGTGTTTCCTGCAGCCTATTGCTTTTGTCCATGTCATGCCCATTGTTTAAACTTCCTTTGTTCTTTCTCGGTAACAATGGGCATTTTATATATATATATATATATTTGCAGAGCGCTAGAGAGTGAAAAAGAAAGGGAGAGATGCATTTTCCCTTGTGTTTGTTTTCTTTGGGTTGCCTTGTGTTTCTTTTGTCGTGCAGAGCGAAGGAGGAGGTGGAGGAGAGGTGTTTATAGACTTCGGCTAATTTTGAAATTGCCTTCTCTCTCCTCCTCTTGTCCTTCATTGCAGAAGGGTTTGGTGTGCTACTTGAGACGGACAGATACTCGATGGGCACAGTAGTCTGGCATCTGTTCTCTGACAGTATGTTGACAGGTTTGAACGGCTCTGACGTGCACACATAACACAATCCCGCACAAATATCCTCTCCCGACAGAGTGGCTCCTAAACCCTGGAGACCCTGAAGAAGTGGCTTCGGTGAAAGAGTTCGAATGGGGTGGCCTGTGTCTGGGCTCCACAAAAACCCTTCTGTTCCTTATGCAAAGCAGTCAGCTGTTTTTTCCCCCCCCCGTGGTCTCTCTGTTCTTCCCAGACAGTAGCTGTACAAAACCGGAATACCCTTGTTAGCAATGCAGGCTGACATGGTTTCCAAATTCTTGCTGAAAGGTGATTTCAACATGAAATTGTCCATCTGTGCACTGCATTTTACTTCTGTAACTATATATTGTTCATTGAGTGAAACATAGATTTAAAGGAGTAGTTCACTTTTAAAAAAACTTTTGCTGATAATTTACTCACCCCCAAGATGTCAATCCATGTCATTCTTTCTTCAGTCGAAAAGAAATGAATTCAGCATTTTTCTCCATATAATGCAGTTCAGTGGGAACCAAACGGTTCAAGGTCCAAAAGACACTTTCATTGCAAACTGTTCAAAGGGCTTTAAACGATTCCAGAGGAGGAATAAGGGTCTTATCAAGCGAAACGATCGCTCATTTAATAAATAAATAACATAATTTAAGTTTTATAAGCTCAAATGGTCGCCTTGCTCTGTTCTGTGACGCACATTTGTGACTCTCCTGTTCAAACTCGTTTATCAAAATGTACTAATTTTTTTCTGAGTCATTTGGTTCATTCAGCGAACGAATTGACTCAGAAAAAGATTCCTTCATTTTGATGAAAGAGTTCGAACAGGAGAGTCACACAGAAGCTTATAAAACTTAAACTTTTTTTTTTTAAATGAGCAATCTTTTCGCTTGATAAGACCCTTATTCATCATCTGGAATCGTTTAAAGCCCTTTGAACAGTTTGCAGTTTGTACTGAAACTATCTTTTGGACCTTGAACCGTTTGGTTCCCATTGAAGTCCATTATATGGAGAAAAATGCTGGAATGTTTTCATCAAAAACCTTAATTTCTTTTCGACTGAAGAAAGAATGACATGGGGCGAGTAAATTATCAGCAAAAGTGAACTACTCCTTTATTGGGAAAACGTAGGGCATAACTAGTTTTTATCCATCAGGAGTTGACCTGATACTCCAAAGTGTGACAGATGGTTGGAAAAATAAGATATTAGCCGACATCAAGATTATAAAGGCAAACTTTTTCTTTCTTTTGAATAACATGCTCTGAAAATGTTTTGTTTTTGCAGAATGTGTGAGCCCAGTCCACCTGCTCTGCATCCCCATGCCAAGAGCAATGTGACCATGGTGGGTGTTGGTATCAAGCTTGAAGACAACGAATCGGGAGGCAGAGTTGTCAACCGGGAATCCTCTCCGATCTGTGATTGGTCAGTTGAGAAGTCAGCGCCACCTAACGCACAATCTTCCTTGGTATGACCTGGAGTTTGATGATGTGTTCATGAATTTTAGTCTTTTTTTTATAAATTAAAGTAATTTGATATCAAGACTATAGACTTTTTCCGCATGTGTGAGTTTTCATGATAAGATGTGAGATTTCTGTAGTGAGGATTTGTCCCTGTGTTCTTCAGGAGAGTTCTCCTCCCAGTAAAGAACTGCTACGTTCACACACACCTGCCAGTCAAGATGGAGGCAGCAGAGTCTATGACAAGACTGACAGCAAACCTAACGTCAGTGAGGGTAAGGGCAAATCTTCATGGAGGGCTGCAAAAGAGGATTTTAATAGAAGTTTGTCCATGTATCTGTCTGCAATTAGGAGCTGATTGCTATTAATGCAGTCTACATTGAGAGGATCCTCCTAATTCTTCTTTTGTTTCAAGTTCTATGAAGCTTTTCATTGATTTCATTTGTATGATATATTTCACAGCCCCTGGGAAATGCTTGTTGGTTATTAAAGAGTCCTCAAGTGTTTTCTTAAATAGCTTTCCTTTTATTTTCACCCATTCCCTAGAATTGTTTCACTTTCTATTTTTCTTTTGTTATAACTGGGGTTTTAAGGTCTATTTTTTTTAGTACAGCAAAAAGGGTTTTATTTTCTATTGTGTCACTCTGTTTCCATAATTATGCATCATTTATATTGAGTACACATTTATCTTGTATATTTTAGATAATCATTTATGTAAGCAATAAGGTATGTGAGGCTGTGCTGTATTGTAAATAAGAAACGGCTGAAGGGCGTTGTTAGGCATTACTCAAAGCACGACCCCTTCCGTTAGTTATTCACGATACGCCACTTGCCTCGAGTACCTTTATAGTTTTTTTTTTTTTAAATGGTTACTACACAATAAAAAAGTAAAAAAAAAATGTATTAGTGCAACTTCCATGAAGTAAAATCACTAAAAGCCTTCCTTCCGCTAGAAAATAAATAGTCCCTGACCGTGAACATTAACAACGTTCCAATGTGTAATATGCATGAAAGCTCAAATAAACACAACACAGGAAGTGCAGTGTTGCACAGCGATAAATAAAACCATTGGGTGAAGCGGACATAGCCTTGTATTATTATGAATAAAGCATAGCTATTGACCAATCAGAATCAAGAATTTGAACTAACCATTTGTGTGTGTATATATATATATATATACATATATATATATGTGTGTGTGTGTGTGTATGTATTTATGTATGTATGTATGTATATATATATATAATCACAGACACACACACACACACACATATGTGTATATATATATATATTTATATATATATACACACACACAGACACATACTGTATATATATGTATAATAACATTTACTTTACTTTTTAATAGAAATATTACATTCACATGCTTTTGTCCAGGGCTTCATTTTAAATTATTAAAAGTTCAGATATTGAATTTGTTTTTGATATATATATATATATATATCATTTTTTTTTTTTTTAGTGATGCCCACAATTGAAAAGCTTCTGAATACAGACTGGAAAGAAAAGTTTCTCGGGAAGGGTCTTCAGGCCAGTGTCAACTTAAAAGGTACATTTATCTGTTTACACTGCACATACAGTAGAGTCAAGCAAACCATTTAGTGGACTAACCACATAGCATTGTGTGTGTGTGTTTTTCTATTGTGATTGGTTCATCTCACATTTGTTTTTCACTGACACTTTCTGCCTGACCATCAGCTTGTGCGTATGTGTTTACAGGAACCCCGGAGAGTCTGGCAGAGAAGGAGTTTCAGTTGTTGTTGATGATAAACCAGCTCTCTGGTCTGCGAGAGCAGCTGCTCGGAGCTCATTCAGAGCAGAGGAACATGGCTGCTCTTCTGCTGGAGAAACAGCAGCAACAGATGGAACTGGCAAGACAGCAGCAAGAACAGGTGTGGAGACGAGAGTTGAACAAGTGACAAGGAAACGATGGAGCATTTGAAGAGGAAAAAGCTATAGACGATTTCGCCAGATCTAAACAACACTGGTCCAGAAGCACTTCCTGTTTCAGTTTTTGAACGCTACACAAAAGCTGGGATAAATTACAACCAACGGAACATGTAAAACTGAATCTAAAAGTTAAACAACATCTTTAAGATGTTTTCTTTACATGTGAAATAAAGAAAACAGTTACAAACTGAAACAGGAAGTGTTTCTGGACCAGTGTTGTTTAAATCTAGCACAATGGTTCATATATGAATTAGTTTGGTTTCTGAATGCCGATTTTCTGTTTTAGATTGCCAAACAGCAGCAGCAACTGATACAGCAGCAACATAAAATCAATTTACTGCAGCAGCAAATTCAGGTGAGGTTGATGATTCAAAACCTTGCAGTTTACTTCACTGTATGAACTACTAGAGACTTGGGAGAAACTTATGATCTTAAAGGAATACTTCACCTAAAAAATTCAAAAAGGTT
Organism: Pimephales promelas; assembly: GCF_988280905.1. Taxonomy (NCBI): domain Eukaryota; kingdom Metazoa; phylum Chordata; class Actinopteri; order Cypriniformes; family Leuciscidae; genus Pimephales; species Pimephales promelas. Next base: position 26,782,974 of record NC_142789.1, read on the forward strand.
AACGTTTTTGATTAAGGTTTACGAGTGCTGGTTTTTCCGAAAACATTCCAGCATTTTTCTCCATATAATGGACTTCAATGGGAACCAAACAGTTCAAGGTCCAAAAGACAGTTTCAGTTCAAACTGCAAACTGTTCAAAGGGCTTTAAACGATTCCAGAGGAGGAATAAGGGTCTTATCAAGCGAAACGATCGCTCATTTAAAAAACAACAACAACAAAATTTAAGTTTTATAAGCTTAAATGCTCCCCTTGCTCTGTTCTGTGACGCACGTTTGTGACTCTCCTGTTCGAACACGTTCATCAAAATTAATCTTTTTCTGAGTCAATTCATTTGTTTCGTTCGTTGAATGAACCAAATGACTCGGAAAAAGATTCATTCGTTTTGATGAACGAGTTCGAACAGGAGAGTCACAAACGCTCATCACAGAACAGAGCAAGATGACCATTTGAGCTTATAAAACTTAAATTTTGTAATTTATTTATTAAATAAGGAATCGTTTTGCTTGATAAGACCCTTATTCATCGTCTGGAATCGTTTAAAGCCCTTTGAACAGTTTGCAGTTTGCACTGAAAGTGCCTTTTTGACCTTGAACCGTTTGGTTCCCAAAGTCCATAATATGGAGAAAAATCCTGGAATGTTTTCATCAAAAACCTTAATTTCTTTTCAACTGAAGAAAGAATGACATGGACATTTTGGATGACATGGGGGTGAGCAAATTATCAGCAAAAGTTTTTTTTTAAAGTGAACTACTCCTTTAAGGAAGATATTTAAATTGAAATGAGGTCATGACACGACTGTGAGTAAATAGCTTTTTGGGTGAATTGTTCCATTAAGATTATTTGGACAGAGTGGAAATACAATATTAGGTGACTTAAGGTGTTCTCTGGGACCTTTGAACCAGCAGGTAAACATGCCGTATGTTATGATCCCCGCCTTTCACCCCAACGCCCAGCCGTTGCCAGTCACCTCTGAGGCCCAGATGGGTTTACCTCTGCAACCCATTCCCTGCAAACCAGGTAAGGCCGCACCAAACCCTCAAGAAAACTTCCTCAACTTCTGTCCCTTTGACCAATGGAGTGAATTGTTCGTACAACCTGCTATGCATAGAAGACCTACCTATTTGCATATTGAGCAACCGTTCACAATAAGAGTCTGTTAGGACACAGGATTCAGCCATCTGTTATATTCAGATGGATCAAATAGCATCTGTCAAAAATCTCTAAATAATTGACTTCAAATATCACCCTTTGTTGGTTATTTGAAAAACTTGTTTGCTCTTGCGCCTTTCAGTGTAAGCTTATCAGCTGAAGTTTGTAGTTTCAGTTAATATGTAGCGTAGTGCAAGCTGAATTGACAGAGTTTATATGCTGTTCTATGCTAAAGGAAAATAGAAAAAAAAAGTTCTATTCCAAGAATGCATGTTCGTCTGAAGGTCTCTTCTGTAACACAAGTAGTTCTTGCAGGAATTGATGGTTTTGCTCAGAAAGACTCACTGAAAGGTCTGCCAAAGTGATTTCCTTGCACATTCATTGAAGAACGGCTCAGGGCTGTCCATTGAATTAGAGTGCATATTGATCAAATAAAATCCATAGCGGGTTCTTTGCATTGACATCCGTAATCTATGGCACTGTGCCCTCGCTTAGTTAAAAGACTCTTGTAAATGCACAGCTTTGATGCCTGTATATATGTACTCCATTAGAAGTACTACTTCATAAAAGATGAAGGATAGAAGGAAAGAACAGGGAACAACAGGACAAGTGTGTGAGTGAGTCGGCTAACAGCATGCCTGACACAATCGAGCTGCCATTGTAAGGAAACTTGGAATTGAGGGTCAAGGACTCAAGCAAATCTGAGGTCAAAGAGTTTATCCAACTTATTAAATTAGAGAACTTCTTAGGTTTGCAATGCTATATGTCTTAGAAGTCTTTAAGGAGACAGAGCATTTGGACTGATAGTAACTAGGAAAGATTTAGATTTGCTCTGAACCTGTCTTGAAACCTGATAGTTGGTCAAGTCCAGTCTTTTAAATGTACTTGTTTATTTGTTTTTAGTGGAATATCCCATGCAGTTGCTGCCCAATCCACACTCCAAAAGGTCCAGTGTCTTTCGCCAGGTACACTATCTAGCTCAGCTCATCTTTCACTTTGTTGTATTTTTAGTCATTTATTAACGAATCCCTCAATGACTTTGTGCTCAAGGACACCAGTCAACCTCTCAACCTCACGGCTAAACCCAAGACCCCGAGCCCCCAGGCACTGGAACTGGCCCACATGCAGTCAGGGTACCGACCCAGAGATCTGCCCCATAGCCCTTCTCGATCTGCCCTCAGCCTAAGTATGTGACGCTTGACCTCACCAACACATCCAGTCTCCAAAATTACAATGTGCTCGAGAGGTTGAAGCAGTGCTATGTGCTTTAAGTTGATTTGCAATTTCCTCTCAACCCTCAGCACTGTTTAGTAGATTGAGACTGTGAATTTCTTTATTACAGTTGCTCAACACAAATTGCTTTGTATTCATGGTTTGCTTTCAGGTGTGTCCAAAAATATCTTTATCTCTTTATGGCCCTGTTTACACCTGGTATTAAGATTCCCCTTGGTCGATTGATCACAATTGGATGCCGCCATTGGATGAGGTAGTCGAAAACCCATTTGACCGGATTGCTTTTGTAGTGTAAACGCTCAAATGGTCGAATGTGTTCGAACAACCACAAAAGACGCCTACTCTACGGCTACTGACCTGATGTGTAAACATTATGGGAAGAGCGCTAGCCAGACAGGATTTATACTTTTGTCAGCTAAAGACCCAAGTTTGGTTTGAAGACAACCTGGTTTCTAAGGCCCCGTCCACACTACTGCGTTTTAGCTTAAAAACGGAGAATTAAAACGAATACGATCTCCGTCCACACCAGCGTTTTATCTGCGTATTAGAATTGATCTCCGTCTACATTAAAACGTCTGAAAACGCGGACCACGTGACTATAAATGGGGAAATGGGTCGTAAAGTCGTGTGATGGGTGGCTGATGAATCAGGGAAGGACACGTCATGACTGATGACACCCAATCATAGAGCCGAGCGTCAGCCTCTGCGTCATCGTTTCGTCCCGTCTTCACTAAAATGCGACCTGGAGCTGCAGCGTTTCTAAACTTCTCCGTTTTAGCTCTTCATTTTTTCCGTTTTAATCTGGACGGGAGGTGCAAACGTAGCAGAAGGTCTCCGTTTTTAAACGAAAACGCAGTAGTGTGGACGGGGCCTAACACACACTCGCAAATTCATGTAGATAAAAGCCCATATGTTTACCCTCCCCTCAAAGAAATGTGTGAAAAGGACAGAAGTGGTTGAAAGTGTACAAAATGGACAAAATTGAAAAAACCAGGTGACTCCCTCGTCTACTTCTACAAAACACATCTTAATACCAGGTGTAAAAAGTGGCTATGAGTCAGACATGACCTCTGTGGTTTTCCTGCTGTACTCTCATGGCATTGTTTGAGAGGGCAGTCCTTGAGGTCCACATTCAGTAAAAATGACTCTCTGCACCCTGTTAGAAAGGACCCATCTTAGGGTTCCCACTGCCAACATACCTCTATCCCAAGTATTAACGGCAGTTGTCAGCAGTTCAGAAAACCTGTTCCCCCTTCGAACCAGCCCCCTGAGAATGTGTCAGCACGTCAGACGTGACTGTTCGTCTTAAGCCTTTGGACGGGGTCTTGTCCTGGATCGGATCATATACTTGAGACCGAGCCAAGGGCTTTATTTGTTCATCACAAGACGGAGAGGGATAAATCTATCTCTTTTGACCTTGTCTAAAGTTTCCTTTCTCTCTCGCCCTTTCACTCTTCAGGCTTCTTGGGAGAGGGTGATGTTGTGACACAAGCCATTCATGATGCCCAGCAGCTGTTGCGTGGAGGACAAGGCCCGACGGGCAGAGAGAGGGACCGTGAGAGGGACAACAACACAAGGCTGGTGAGTCAACGTCTTAGCACACACACAAACACGCTCTCACATACTCCACACCCCAGTTCTCCAAGGTTCCTCGGGCGGCACCTGGGGCCCGCTGTTTGTCACCATTGGTCATGCTTCAAGGTTGAAACATCGGGGCAAGTATCCATTAATGGCCGCACTTGAAACGGCCCTCTTTCAGAACACCCACTGTGTTACAGGAGAAGAAGGGGGCCGTCAGGGTCAGCGATAGATATTGGTTTACAGAGGTTCATGATATCGGTTAAACAAGGGGTACATTCCCATTTCAGCCAAGAACAGCTGCTATTAGAGTCCTACCACAACTTGTATGTTCGCTTGTTTGTGTTCGTGGCAATTGTGAAATAGCCCCAAGTCTCCGTAGACACCTGTTTTGACAACCACTTTGTTGCTGCTTTTGAGTTCAGTTTAACCGCAGGGAGATTTGACAGTGATTTCAGCTTTGTTGTCAACTGGGTTTTGAATCATTCCACTTAAACCTGTTTTTACAGCTTGACACTAGTACAACTGTCTTGCATACTCTTGAATATCCAGGTAGACATTGACTACAATGCCAACCCATTTGAAAAGGAGAAGAATATAGCTTCAAAATTGCATTTTCGATTGCGTCTTATGCTCTGTACACATTTTGGGCTGTCCCAGATGAAAGATGACCAATCGTGGCGATTTCTGTGGTCGTGGCTCCTAAACGGTGGTCCTAGACTAGTCTTACAGTGAGAGAGGTTTATAGACGGCCGTTGTCACACAATCATAATGCGATAATTTTTTGACTGTGTAAAAAAATTAGCATGATCATCTCACAGTGTGTTTACTACTTCGTCTACTGACTAGCCAATAAAAAATAAAAACGAAGTGATGTATCGATCACTGCAACATGCCGCTAAAACTTAAAGGAGAACTCCGGCACAAAATGAACCTTTGGTCTAATTACACATTGTTACCTAGTCAACCGTTATCTGATGTTTGTTTTCATGATTGCTGAATGTAAATAGTTTAATCTATAAAAACACTTTAGCCTATAACGCTAGTATATTAGGGCATAGAGTAATGACAAATAAGAATTGCTTGTTATTACCACTAACCAGGCTCAAAATAGCCCCACAGTAACACAATAGCATAATATGGGTCCCTACATTCAAACCGAAGCATTGAGAACTTTGTCAGTGTCCAAACAGTTTAATAAGAAGATATTTTATACGCACAGTCAACATCGCGAATACAGGAAGAAGCCATCTTTGAAAAATAGTCTCTACCAGTCGATCTACGAACGCCGATCCAAGTGCGCTGGTGAGATGTGAATAAGGTAACAAGGTGAGCGTGAACAGTAGGCTACGTGTACATATTGAAGAGAAGAAAATGGTTCGTGTTTGTGTTTCTTCCGGAAACAACGGATCGTATGAGATTCTGCACAGTTCAGCGCACTTGGATCTGCGTTTGTAGATCGACTGGTGGAGACTATTTTTCAAAGATGGCTTTTTCCTGTATTCGTGAAGTTGACTGTGTGTATAAAATGTCGTCTTATTAAACTGTATGGACACTGACAAAGTTCTCAATGCTTCGGTTTGAATGTAGGGACCCTTGTTATGCTGTCGTGTTAGTGTGGGGCTATTTTGAGCCTTGTTAGTGGTAATGACAAGCGATTTTTATTTGTCATTACTCTATGCCCCATATACTAGCGTTATACTAGCGTTATAGGCTAAACTGTTTTTATAGATAAAACTATTTACATTCGGCAACCATGAAAACAAATCTCAGATAACGGTTGACTAGGTAACAATGTGTAATTAGACCAAAGGTTCATTCTCCTTTAAAACTACTTACCTCAAGCTTCATTTGCAAGATTGACATATCCAAGCCGGCCTCTTTACCTAGCCATGACCGTGTCCATATTCTCCTCTTTCGCTTCCTGCTGTTTTTTTAGCGCACATTAATAATTGCCAAAGTCCGATTCATCTTGCGCTACACTAGCGCATGCTGATTATTCTTCTATACTAACTTGCGTCGTAGCCCACAATTCAATAGGTACCATTATCATACAGTTCCCAAGTTTAATAAATCCATGTCGTACAATGTGATCTTATAAGATTGCTGAAATCATACAGTCTGTAGTAGGGAGTACATTTTCTGTCTTTTCATTTTGATTGATTATAAGGAGGCGTCTCGAGACCGGATGGATGAAGGACCGTGCCCTAGGACGAATGAGGACCACCTCAGCAGTGACTCAGAGGGTACGTATGGGCCATCATGGTCAACTTCAATCGGTGGTACATTAATTAGTATGCTGCGTGGGTGTTGGTTAGTTTGCACGGGACTGTGTCTTTAAATGAATTTCCTTGTACAGTTCCAATCCTGACACAGCCATACACATTCAAAATGATGTCTTTTGCATGGTTTCCTAAAGTGATACCGTGTCGACTTAAAAATGGATCCCTGCAGTGTTTTCCATTCTCTTGCAAACCGTTTTGTAAACACCCCGTAAGAAGCATGTCCATTTCGAGATCACCTCACCGAGATCTAATCATGCATGGCTAGCAGGTCAGACAGGTTAGGTGACTCGTCGTAGTATGTAGTTTTGCATGTCACTAGTATGTGTGCAAAAATAGAATTCTGATCAAGTAAACAAATGGTGAATTTATGACTATTTCTCATACAATAAAAACCTATTTGGCATGCAGCAAACACAGATGCCACCTGCCTGTGTAATTGCACTTGGCTGCAGGGTGTGTTGTCAAACAAAAGGAAGTTTTGTGTGTCTAGACTGATTGTTTTTTTTTTAATCTTGTTGTTCCCAACAGGACAGATGGCAATCTCTGTTGTGGGAAGCTATAGTGAATCCCGGACTCCCTCCTCTGGCCACATCAAACGTCCCATGAACGCCTTCATGGTGTGGGCTAAAGACGAAAGGCGACGTATCCTGCAGGCGTTCCCTGACATGCACAACTCCAGCATCAGCAAGATCCTTGGTAAGCATTCGTTTTGACAAGACATTTCGAATTTGATTTTAGTGATTGTCTAATGATTCTTAGCAAACTTTAGACGGTTTACTAGTAGTAATATGATAAGAATATTGTTGTAATTCTCATGCTTCATGCACATAAATGAATGATACAGATATCATTGGTCGTTCGCTCTGAAACTGTCTTTTGGACCTTGAACCGTTTGGTTCCCATTGAAGTCCATTATATAGAGAAAAATCCTGGAATGTTTTCATCAAAAACCGAAATTTCTTTTCGACTGAAGAAAGAATGACATGGACATCTTGGATGACATGGGCGTGAGTAAATTATCAGCAGAAGTTTTTTTGTTTTTTTTTTTCAAAGTGAACTACTCCTTTAAATCGGGCTTAAAATCATATAGTGTGAACTGTGCTTAAGCAAACTGTGTTAGCTTTGTCCATCAAATGATGTTTTATCAACAAAGTTCGGGAGGAATACTTACAGAAAATTAACCTAATTAACCTAATGAGGTGTATATACTGCCAAATTATGAGCACGGAGCCATCCCCTCGGACATTAAGCCAAATACGCATAACCTTTACTCTATTTAATTACATGCAAGTGTGAACTTGTGAAAGTGTTTTTTTTTTTTGTCATCTCGTCAAAGAAAAATGTCATCAACGAAAGGAATTCTCTAGTGACTGTACTCTCTCTAATCCTTCCTCTTTGTGGATTCTGAAGCACCTGTTCTGACAGCATTGTCCTCGTTATTGTATTATTATTTCATCTCTTTTTTTACTCCTTTATCTTGAGATCAGTTGTTCACTATTGGGTTATGGGAACTGTGGGTTCTTCATGCTCACAGCTAATCCTACAGTCAGCAGTTTAAGTTACTCTGTAATACACATATATATTTCCGAACATGTAACTTGCTGGAATGGATAGGAGGACAGAAGGTCTTAGGGGGATAAAAGAGGGGTCACACTAGGGCACATACAGCCACCTGGCTCCTGGGGTGACAGGAAAACAACACCCAGAACTTCAGCCCCCTCATCCCTTGCTGCACCTCTGCCTTCCTCAGTGCTTTCCTTTCACAAAACACTTGCATTCCATTCCATTGTGGCGCTACTGAGATCCCCCTGATTTTTTTTCTCCTCCCAAACATGGCCTGAAGCTCTTTCTGGTACACACCTAAGTTTCTGTCAGTTTGCTACACTTTTAGCCCGCAGCACATGTCAGTGAAGCCAGCGTTGCACGCATGCAGTCAATAAAACTTTTTCCTTTTCCCACCTTTGTTTGCTATTGGCTTGGCTTGCTTAGTTGGGGACATTAAATTTAACATTTTATTTAATTTTCAACAATAATATTGATCTGCGTGCATTGACATTATTATACAAGAACTGAACTGAGCTGGGCGATGACATAACTAATTAATAACTTTTTTTAAACAAAAATGAAACATCACTGAACTTACTTCAGCTGGACTGTGACGCCATTTGCTTCTGGACAACAAACTTTTTTGCATTATTTTCCTGTTATCTCTGTAAAGCTGCTTTGAAACCATCTTTATTGTGTATATAGTGCTATATAAATAAACTTGACTTCACTTAAACTGAATTCTTACAATGTAAAACCTTCCCAACATATAGCGAATTAAGTCAGTGAATTCTTCAGGTCGCTTTGCACTCCTTTGTACTTTCACTCTGAATTATCTTTCTCTTCCTTGTCGTTGTGGAATTTAAACTCTCCAAAATACCACTGAAAAACCTGCTCCAAGCCAAAAGTGCATGAACACTTCCTTCTAATAAACTGGTTTGACTATTTTAGCTTCATTCAGTACTAACAGGTGCATAAATTCAAATATGCAGACATACAATCTCCTTAGGCAATTTGTTTTAGGGGATTAGTGTCCATAATGTATAAGCAGATGAGCGCTACAATAACGCTCCGCATGTGTACACTGCCAATACGTCAAAAACGCACCGTCAGTTGCCCCCAACAAACACACCCCAATTATCACAATTACAGGGATAATTTGTAATGATCCCGGACGAGCCCCCATTAAATGTTACGACTTCAAGCTTTGGTCTAGGGTTGGAAGATTTGCGATTATGGTGAATATTTGGTGTGATGTGGATGGCAAGAGACCATGCAAATGTTGTAAATGTGAGATTTTACTAGCAAATATTTTAGTCATCCACTCTAGAGTGGGCAATTTAACTACTCTCCCAGCGAATCCTTTGCTAGGGTTACGGCAGATTTGGCACAACTGAATTTGAGCAAAAACAACTAAAATGGATGGGTGGCTTGCACAAATCATGAACACCAGAGATGGTAATATGGTAAAAGTGGATGAAAAATAAGCTTAGAAAAATCTATAAGCTGTTCATATTTTTAAGGTTTCAGTTTAACTAATACCCTGTCTACACCAGACGCGAGTGGCACGATGCAACACACTAAATCCCGACAGTAAGCTGATGCCTCGTACTGTTTCTGACGTTCTCCAAAGCGGCTGCGCTACTTTTGACATGAAAAACGAATGGATTTGCAATGGTCACTTTGTCGTGTCCACTGTAGACATCGTCAAGCTGTTACTGCAAGGCGTAAACATGGTTTTGCACACTATATGCAACATATTAAAGGAGCTGTATGCAAGAAATCTATTTCAATTAATCATAAATTTTCCCTGATATGTCACTAGACATTCAGAAATCATGTTCATTTCAAATACTTACATCACTGACAACAGTAGTCCGGCCAGGATATTGTCATTTAAAAAGTGAAGTCGCAGCCCTTGACTGACGTTGATGTCGTCATGTTGTGTTTTGTTCTGATGCGTCACCCTCCACCGATCTACCGATCACGTACTCGGTAGTGTTGCGGCATTCGGGTTGCCAGCTCTGCTCTAGTTACCACAGCTGCAGATACAAACGTGTCGGAATCGGATAAAAAAAGAATTCTAACGTTGCGAAACCCCAAAAAACTCGATATGAGTCCGAAATACTTTTTCAAAGTCCGAAATAAATAAATAATTAACTGAAAAAAAACTCACTGTGTTGGACTCGTCACTTGCAATTGGAAGCTTCTTGTAGCAGCCTACATTCCGGCTGGATCCTGCAGCATATCTGGCAACCTCAAGTCATGGGGGAAGGCGGGGATGCACCCTAATTTGAAAGTGATTGCAGTACCAGTTTTGGCCACAATCTTGCATACGGCTCCTTTAAGTACTATAGCAATGATGTTTGCGTTGTGGGCGTGACATTGAAAACCCCAATTATTTAATTCCTTACTCTCATGCCTGTTCGTTGCCTTCTCAGGTTCCCGTTGGAAGTCCATGTCCAATCAGGAGAAGCAGCCGTACTATGAAGAGCAGGCCAGATTGAGTCGGCAGCACCTGGAACGTTACCCAGACTACAAATACAAACCCCGGCCAAAGCGCACCTGTATTGTAGAGGGAAGACGACTGCGGGTGGGAGAGTACAAGGCCATGATGAAGAGCCGACGACAGGAGCAACGAGTAACGTACCCTCCGAGGTGACGCCCGCAGACACACTCAACAAGTTGTGAATGTAGTCGTCAGTCGTCTGATAACCTAATGATGGTTCCCGATTCGCCCCCTTACAGTCAACATTTCTTCCCACAGCCAATCAGAGCAGCAGCTACCGTACCCCCCCAGTGAAGTACAGTACCCAACCACACCCGTGTCCATGAGCACCTTGCCCTTGCACCCTGCCCTCCTGGAGCACTACCTCCCCCGGGCTCTGGAGCCCCCGCAGATCCGAGGTGACGAGACGCAGGAGGCCGCGCGGCCCCGACAGCCCTACAGCGAAGGAGAGGAGAGTGACCCGGGCGAACGCAGTGAGGGAGAGCTGGTCGTCCTCACCGACTGAAATGAAACGAGGAAAGGATGGGAGGACAGAGAGGGTGGAAAATGCAAGAGATGGAGAAAATAATCGGGAGAGTTTGGAATCTCTACAACGTGATTGTGTCCAAAAAAATGGTATAGGTCAGTGTTTTCCAGTCCAGTTTTGAGGATGTCCTTGCAAACTGGTTTCAAACCAGCCAGATCGGTCACATGTTCCTCTGGGGTTGGTTAGGGAGGCAGGAGACAAGTAGTTTAACAAAGGATAGATATTAATATTTCAGATTTTCCCAGTGGTGTAAGCCAGACATACAGAATAGGTCTTACACACTGACCAGAGCCTGGAAAAAGCAAGACTTTTTCAATCTACAACATTCGCTGTTAAACTGCAGATCCCGAGTCGTTTGAAGGCACTGTGGAGCTGGTGTTGCAAAAGTAAATGTTATCTGTAAAGTGCGTAAGAAAATGCTAGGGAATTGACTCTTCTAGAAGGGGTACAGATAAGTTTATTCACGGTTGACTTGTTTGAAAAAGTTCCACAGATTATACGGTGTCAAATAATAGAATGCATAAGAAGGAACAGTTCACCCAAAAATGAAAATGAGATTAGAGCGAGTAAACAGTGACAAAAATATAATTTTTGGACGAACTATTTCTTGTAATAGCCAATAGATGGAGCGCTCTGAACGATTAGCCATATATAAATATATATATATATATATATATATATATATATATAAAACTAAAGCCTGTGTGCTTTATAATGCTTTTTGATGTCACCAGGGTTTTCCTGCAAAAGTTCCTGTTAAGACTGTGCCAAGGTACTTTCCAGAGCTCAAGGGCTGAGCAAAAAAAAAAAAAACAAGTGGACTTAGAAAAAGGAAGGAACATTCCCGAACTCCTTGTCCAGTTTGTTATATCTAGTTATCAGATGACGATTATAGGCTGTTCTGCTACAGAGATTTATGCAGCCTGCCCCTTTAAGACTCTGAGGGCAGTGAAGGACTGCAGGCTTTCTTCAGGTTGGTGGCGTCCTCTGCTGTTTGAATCTGGGTACTGCACTTAAAATATTACCCTAGGTCAAAATCTTTTTTTTTTTTTTGTTATTTAGTGCAGAATAATCACTTGAAAGGCACTTTTCCATCTAATATATTTTTTATACCCTGACTCATAATAGAACAATTTTTTTTCCAGAGTAGAATTTTGCACTTGTGTATATATATGCAAATAATTTCTACTATTCATTTTGTGAAAGGACATGTGAATAATACACTTCAAATTACTCCCATTTTTAAAATTTGGTTTACTTTTCTATTTTAGTGTGTGTGTGTGTGTGTGTGTGTGTGTGTATATAGAGTGAGTTTGTGCTGAAGAAAATAACTGAGTTACCATTCCCGCAGTTCTCTTGACTGGGCCCGTGTTATTGGGCTGCTCGTCGATTTACAGTTGAGCTGAAATGTAAACATTTTGTGGAGGAAAAAAAAAAGGAAAAAAAAACCTTTATATTTTAAAGAGATTTTAGAAAGGATTTGCCACTGAATGGATTGCTATGCTAAACCTTATATGTTAAAGAAATTATGTATAAAACTGGATACAGAAATGCAGTTTGATATTTGGCTGTAGAGGCAAAACTGGAAAAATTACAATCCAGACACGTTGCAAAACCAGCTGTTGTAAAATATAGATATAGACTTTATTTTGTTTATAAAAGTGTATAATTTAAAGGTGTACATGTTTTTTTTTTTCTGTATGTTGCATTTTTCCAAGCAAGTTTTGTGGTTTGTTTTTGAAGCATAAATAAAATGTTATGTTTATTTTTGTGGTTCAGGTTCATTTCTTTATATTTTTGGAGATATGTTTCAATATGATTATGCAATCAGTGAATAATTAGTGAAGTATTCATAAGTCACAAACATGTAAGTAAGTTATAATATACAATTAGATGGACATTATCACATAAATACTATCCAGTTTTGAATTTAAAGGTAAGTAGGCAATTTTGGAGCGGCTAGCGCTAGCAACTCTACAAAGCCACGCCTCCCTAAAAACGCATGAACGCATACATCGAACAGTATTTATATCGCTTTTACGATAGTACTAAAAACGCATGAACGCATACATCGAACAGTATTTATATCGTTTTTACCTCTTGTAACCACAGCCACATCCATGTGATCTGAGGGCGCGGGCGCTTTGTGGCTGTGGTAACGAGGTAAAAACGATATAAATACTGTTCGTTTTCTCACACAAACCGCTTTCGTGTCTTAGGCCATCAATGTGTATCTACATTTACGAGTCATTAAATCATGTTTAATTTGGACTTCTCTGTGCATGCTCTTTGAGGTGGTGACCATAGACCTTCACTATATGACTGATAGACAAGAAAGGTTTGACCTAAAAATATCAAAATTGAAACTACTGCGTAAACAAAGACACCTACATCTTGGATGCCCTCAAGGTAAGCTAAAACATACCAAAAAATAATTTCAAAGTGAACTATCCCTTTAACCCATTCAGACTCTGTGTCCATTACAATGGACATCACATGTCAGCCTCCTTTTTAAATTCTGGAGCATTCTGGAGCACCTAGTTTAAAGCCTGCAGTCCATGAGATTGGACGTTTGTCATCCAATCAAATGCCAGTAAAGCTCTGCATGTAGTAATTATATAAAAAAAAAACCTCTACATTGAAGAGAAGCATGGCAGCACTTCACTCCAAACACAGAAGCAAGCAACATTTTCTAAGGTGTATTTACATTTTGTATATATTTTTGCCAGTATTTCATAGTTTGTATGTAAAATAGAAAGATTGAACTTATAATTAAAGTTAAAAATCGACTGTAGAATTGCACGTTTTAAATCAGGATTTTTTTTTTATGTATCTGTCTATTGGAATGGACAGTAGGTTTGAAAGCCTGTTACTGAAGTCACATTTTCAGTGATGCTGATTGAAATTTCTTTTATAAAAAAAAAAAAACATCACAGTACCGATGCAGAATATACACTTCTGAAGTGCTTGAACATATAGCTGATGAAAATATCTCAGTTGTTGACTTTATGTGGAGTACTGAGGAATATGGAGATGTAAGAAAAATATCCATATTTAAAACTTTATAAAGTAAAAAAACTTCCAGCCAAAAGAACATATGGATTTGACTTAAAGGGTTAGTTCACCCAAAAATGAAAATGCTGTCAGTATTTACTCACCCTCATGTTGTTCCAAACCTCTATGTGTTTATTTGTTCTGCTGAACACAAAGGAAGATATTTGGAAGAATGTGTTAATCAAACAGATCTCACTCCCCATTGACTACCATAGAAGGAAAAAATACATACTATGGTAGTCAATGGGGAATGAGATCTGTCATCGAGAAGAATGTCATATACACCAAGGATGGCTAGAGGCCAGGGTGATTAAATCATGGGCTAATTTAAATTTTTGGGTGAACTAGGTATAGTTCAACCACAAATTATATTTGTCATCACTTACTCATCCTCATGTTGTTCCAAACCTGTATGAGTTTCATACCATTTTTATGTTGGACACCATCCAACAGATTGCCGCCTGCAATCTATTAAATGGGGTTTCGGGTAGTATATTTGATAGACATTTTAACTAAAGTTCCTGTCGTGATAAAAACTATTTTACTGCACTCAGCAGGCCTCCTGGGGTCCGTAAGAACCAAGCACCGTTCCAAAATTCCTCCGTCCGCAAACCCACTATTTTTAAAATGGCATAAATGCTACATGGGATCTCAATATCTCAGCTCTGGAAGGGTCTAGAGACTCAATTTTTGCACTCAGGTCTAAGTCCCATGGCCCTCTATAAGAATCCAGAGTTTCAAAAAGATCAGAGACACTCAAAATTTTGACCCGAAAAAAAAAATCGACAGTGTTGCCCCTGTCGGTTTTTGTTTTGGTGCGAAAAAAAAGTTTCTCCAATCTTCTTGAAACTCTGGATTCTGATAGTGGGTGCAAAAATGGACGCTTTAGACCCTTCCAGAGGTGAGAAATTTAGATATTTATAATGGCATAAATGTTACGTGGAATCTCAATATCTCAGCTCTGGAAGGGTCTAGAGAATCAATTTTGCACTCAGGTCTAAGTCCCATGGCCCTCTATCAGAATCCAGAGTTTTGAGAAGATCAGAGAAACTCAAAATTTTGACCCGAAAAAAAAACGGGTGGTGCGAAAAAAACGTTTCTCCAATCTTCTTGAAACTCTGGATTCTGATAGTGGGCCATGGGACTTAGAACTGAGTACAAAAATGGAGAATCTAGACCCTTCCAGAGCTGAGATATCGAAACTCAAAAATTCGAGCCGAAAAAAAAAAAAATGACAGTGACAGCAACGAGAGTGACAGCAACCCTTTCGGTTTTTTTTTTTCGGGCGAAAAATGAAGTTTCTCCAATCTTCTCAAAACTCTGGATTCTGATAGAGGGCCATGAGACTTAAACCTGAGTGCAAATATGGAGCCTCTAGACCCTTCCAGAGCTGAGATATCGAAACTCAAAAATTCGACCCGAAAAAAAAACGACAGTGTTACCCCTTACGTTTTTTTTGGGGGGGCGAAAAAAAAAGTTTCCCCAATCTTCTCAAAACTCCGGATTCTGATAGAGGGCCATGAGACTTAAACCTGAGTGCAAATATGGAGGCTCTAGACCCTTCCAGAGCTGATATATCGAAACTCAAAAATTCGACCCGAAAAAAAAAACGACAGTGTTACCCCTTACGTTTTTTTTTTGGGCGAAAAAAAAAGTTTCCCCAATCTTCTCAAAACTCTGGATTCTGATAGAGGGCCATGAGACTTAAACCTGAGTGCAAATATGGAGGCTCTAGACCCTTCCAGAGCTGAGATATCGAAACTCAAAAATTCGACCCGAAAAAAAAACGACAGTGTTACCCCTTACGTTTTTTTTGGGGGGGCGAAAAAAAAAGTTTCCCCAATCTTCTCAAAACTCTGGATTCTGATAGAGGGCCATGAGACTTAAACCTGAGTGCAAAAATGGAGGCTCTAGACCCTTCCAGAGCTGAGATATCGAAACTCAAAAATTCGACCCGAAAAAAAAAACGACAGTGTTACCCCTTACGTTTTTTTTTGGGGGGCGAAAAAAAAAGTTTCCCCAATCTTCTCAAAACTCTGGATTCTGATAGAGGGCCATGGGACTTAAACCTGAGTGCAAATATGGAGGCTCTAGACCCTTCCAGAGCTGAGATATCGAAACTCAAAAATTCGACCCGAAAAAAAAACGACAGTGTTACCCCTTACGTTTTTTTTTTTGGGCGAAAAAAAAAGTTTCCCCAATCTTCTCAAAACTCTGGATTCTGATAGAGGGCCATGAGACTTAAACCTGAGTGCAAATATGGAGGCTCTAGACCCTTCCAGAGCTGAGATATCGAAACTCAAAAATTCGACCCGAAAAAAAAACGACAGTGTTACCCCTTACGTTTTTTTTTTTGGACGAAAAAAAAAGTTTCCCCAATCTTCTCAAAACTCTGGATTCTGATAGAGGCCCATGAGACTTAAACCTGAGTGCAAATATGGAGGCTCTAGACCCTTCCAGAGCTGAGATATCGAAACTCAAAAATTCGACCCGAAAAAAAAAACGACAGTGTTACCCCTTACGTTTTTTTTTTTGGACGAAAAAAAAAGTTTCCCCAATCTTCTCAAAACTCTGGATTCTGATAGAGGCCCATGAGACTTAAACCTGAGTGCAAATATGGAGGCTCTAGACCCTTCCAGAGCTGAGATATCGAAACTCAAAAATTCGACCCGAAAAAAAAACGACAGTGTTACCCCTTACGTTTTTTTTGGGGGGGCGAAAAAAAAGTTTCCCCAATCTTCTCAAAACTCTGGATTCTGATAGAGGGCCATGAGACTTAAACCTGAGTGCAAATATGGAGGCTCTAGACCCTTCCAGAGCTGAGATATCGAAACTCAAAAATTCGACCCGAAAAAAAAAAACGACAGTGTTACCCCTCACGTTTTTTTTTTGGGGCGAAAAAAAAAAGTTTCCCCAATCTTCTCAAAACTCTGGATTCTGATAGAGGGCCATGAGACTTAAACCTGAGTGCGAATATGGAGGCTCTAGACCCTTCCAGAGCTGAGATATCGAAACTCAAAAATTC
The DNA here is from genome assembly GCF_988280905.1 of Pimephales promelas. Classification (NCBI taxonomy): domain Eukaryota; kingdom Metazoa; phylum Chordata; class Actinopteri; order Cypriniformes; family Leuciscidae; genus Pimephales; species Pimephales promelas. The sequence continues at coordinate 26,799,878 of NC_142789.1, forward strand.
GACCCGAAAAAAAAACGACAGTGTTACCCCTTACGTTTTTTTTTGGGGGCGAAAAAAAAAAATTTCCCCAATCTTCTCAAAACTCTGGATTCTGATAGAGGGCCATGAGACTTAAACCTGAGTGCAAATATGGAGGCTCTAGACCCTTCCAGAGCTGAGATATCGAAACTCAAAAATTCGACCCGAAAAAAAAACGACAGTGTTACCCCTTACGTTTTTTTTTTTTGGGCGAAAAAAAAAGTTTCCCCAATCTTCTCAAAACTCTGGATTCTGATAGAGGGCCATGAGACTTAAACCTGAGTGCAAATATGGAGGCTCTAGACCCTTCCAGAGCTGAGATATCGAAACTCAAAAATTCGACCCGAAAAAAAAAACGACAGTGTTACCCCTTACGTTTTTTTTTTTGGGCGAAAAAAAAAGTTTCCCCAATCTTCTCAAAACTCTGGATTCTGATAGAGGGCCATGAGACTTAAACCTGAGTGCAAATATGGAGGCTCTAGACCCTTCCAGAGCTGAGATATCGAAACTCAAAAATTCGACCCGAAAAAAAAAACGACAGTGTTACCCCTTACGTTTTTTTTGGGGGGCAAAAAAAAAAGTTTCCCCAATCTTCTCAAATCTCTGGATTCTGATAGAGGGCCATGAGACTTAAACCTGAGTGCAAATATGGAGGCTCTAGACCCTTCCAGAGCTGAGATATCGAAACTCAAAAATTCGACCCGAAAAAAAAACGACAGTGTTACCCCTTACGTTTTTTTTGGGGGGCGAAAAAAAAAGTTTCCCCAATCTTCTCAAAACTCTGGATTCTGATAGAGGGCCATGAGACTTAAACCTGAGTGCAAATATGGAGGCTCTAGACCCTTCCAGAGCTGAGATATCGAAACTCAAAAATTCGACCCGAAAAAAAACGACAGTGTTACCCCTTACGTTTTTTTTGGGGGGGTGAAAAAAAAGTTTCCCCAATCTTCTCAAAACTCTGGATTCTGATACAGGGCCATGAGACTTAAACCTGAGTGCAAATATGGAGGCTCTAGACCCTTCCAGAGCTGAGATATCGAAACTCAAAAATTCGACCCGAAAAAAAAACGACAGTGTTACCCCTTACGTTTTTTTTTGGGGGCGAAAAAAAAAGTTTCCCCAATCTTCTCAAAACTCTGGATTCTGATAGAGGGCCATGAGACTTAAACCTGAGTGCAAATATGGAGGCTCTAGACCCTTCCAGAGCTGAGATATCGAAACTCAAAAATTCGACCCGAAAAAAAAACGACAGTGTTACCCCTTACGTTTTTTTTTGGGGCGAAAAAAAAAGTTTCCCCAATCTTCTCAAAACTCTGGATTCTGATAGAGGGCCATGAGACTTAAACCTGAGTGAAAATATGGAGGCTCTAGACCCTTCCAGAGCTCAGATATCGAAACTCAAAAATTCGACCCGAAAAAAAAACGACAGTGTTACCCCTTACGTTTTTTTTTTTTGGGCGAAAAAAAAAGTTTCCCCAATCTTCTCAAAACTCTGGATTCTGATAGAGGGCCATGAGACTTAAACCTGAGTGCAAATATGGAGGCTCTAGACCCTTCCAGAGCTGAGATATCAAAACTCAAAAATTCGACCCGAAAAAAAAACGACAGTGTTACCCCTTACGTTTTTTTTTTGGGCGAAAAAAAAAGTTTCCACAATCTTCTCAAAACTCTGGATTCTGATAGAGGGCCATGAGACTTAAACCTGAGTGCAAATATGGAGGCTCTAGACCCTTCCAGAGCTGAGATATCGAAACTCAAAAATTCTACCCGAAAAAAAAACGACAGTGTTACCCCTTACGTTTTTTTTTTTGGGCGAAAAAAAAGTTTCCCCAATCTTCTCAAAACTCTGGATTCTGATAGAGGGCCATGAGACTTAAACCTGAGTGCAAATATGGAGGCTCTAGACCCTTCCAGAGCTGAGATATCGAAACTCAAAGATTCGACCCGAAAAAAAAACGACAGTGTTACCCCTTACGTTTTTTTTTGGGGGCGAAAAAAAAAGTTTCCCCAATCTTCTCAAAACTCTGGATTCTGATAAAGGGCCATGAGACTTAAACCTGAGTGCAAATATGGAGGCTCTAGACCCTTCCAGAGCTGAGATATCGAAACTCAAAAATTCGACCCGAAAAAAAAACGACAGTGTTACCCCTTACGTTTTTTTTGGGGGGGCGAAAAAAAAAGTTTCCCCAATCTTCTCAAAACTCCGGATTCTGATAGAGGGCCATGAGACTTAAACCTGAGTGCAAATATGGAGGCTCTAGACCCTTCCAGAGCTGAGATATCGAAACTCAAAAATTCGACCCGAAAAAAAAACGACAGTGTTACCCCTTACGTTTTTTTTGGGGGGGCGAAAAAAAAAGTTTCCCCAATCTTCTCAAAACTCTGGATTCTGATAGAGGGCCATGAGACTTAAACCTGAGTGCAAATATGGAGGCTCTAGACCCTTCCAGAGCTGAGATATCGAAACTCAAAAATTCGACCCGAAAAAAAAAAACGACAGTGTTACCCCTTACGTTTTTTTTTTTGGGCGAAAAAAAAAGTTTCCCCAATCTTCTCAAAACTCTGGATTCTGATAGAGGGCCATGAGACTTAAACCTGAGTGCAAATATGGAGGCTCTAGACCCTTCCAGAGCTGAGATATCGAAACTCAAAAATTCGACCCGAAAAAAAAACGACAGTGTTACCCCTTACGTTTTTTTTTTTTGGGCGAAAAAAAAAGTTTCCCCAATCTTCTCAAAACTCTGGATTCTGATAGAGGGCCATGAGACTTAAACCTGAGTGCAAATATGGAGGCTCTAGACCCTTCCAGAGCTGAGATATCGAAACTCAAAAATTCGACCCGAAAAAAAAACGACAGTGTTACCCCTTACGGTTTTTTTTGGGGCGAAAAAAAAAGTTTCCCCAATCTTCTCAAAACTCTGGATTCTGATACAGGGCCATGAGACTTAAACCTGAGTGCAAATATGGAGGCTCTAGACCCTTCCAGAGCTGAGATATCGAAACTCAAAAATTCGACCCGAAAAAAAAAACGACAGTGTTACCCCTTACGTTTTTTTTGGGGGGCGAAAAAAAAAGTTTCCCCAATCTTCTCAAAACTCTGGATTCTGATAGAGGGCCATGAGACTTAAACCTGAGTGCAAATATGGAGGCTCTAGACCCTTCCAGAGCTGAGATATCGAAACTCAAAAATTCGACCTGAAAAAAAAACGACAGTGTTACCCCTTACGTTTTTTTTTTTTGGGCGAAAAAAAAGTTTCCCCAATCTTCTCAAAACTCTGGATTCTGATAGAGGGCCATGAGACTTAAACCTGAGTGCAAATATGGAGGCTCTAGACCCTTCCAGAGCTGAGATATCGAAACTCAAAAATTCGACCCGAAAAAAAAACGACAGTGTTACCCCTTACGTTTTTTTTTTTGGGGCGAAAAAAAAAGTTTCCCCAATCTTCTCAAAACTCTGGATTCTGATAGAGGGCCATGAGACTTAAACCTGAGTGCAAATATGGAGGCTCTAGACCCTTCCAGAGCTGAGATATCGAAACTCAAAAATTCGACCCGAAAAAAAAACGACAGTGTTACCCCTTACGTTTTTTTTGGGGGGCGAAAAAAAAAGTTTCCCCAATCTTCTCAAAACTCTGGATTCTGATAGAGGGCCATGAGACTTAAACCTGAGTGCAAATATGGAGGCTCTAGACCCTTCCAGAGCTGAGATATCGAAACTCAAAAATTCGACCCGAAAAAAAAACGACAGTGTTACCCCTTACGTTTTTTTTTGGGGGCGAAAAAAAAAGTTTCCCCAATCTTCTCAAAACTCTGGATTCTGATAGAGGGCCATGAGACTTAAACCTGAGTGCAAATATGGAGGCTCTAGACCCTTCCAGAGCTGAGATATCGAAACTCAAAAATTCGACCCGAAAAAAAAAAACGACAGTGTTACCCCTTACGTTTTTTTTTTTGGGCGAAAAAAAAAGTTTCCCCAATCTTCTCAAAACTCTGGATTCTGATAGAGGGCCATGAGACTTAAACCTGAGTGCAAATATGGAGGCTCTAGACCCTTCCAGAGCTGAGATATCGAAACTCAAAAATTCGACCCGAAAAAAAAACGACAGTGTTACCCCTTACGTTTTTTTTTTTTGGGCGAAAAAAAAAGTTTCCCCAATCTTCTCAAAACTCTGGATTCTGATAGAGGGCCATGAGACTTAAACCTGAGTGCAAATATGGAGGCTCTAGACCCTTCCAGAGCTGAGATATCGAAACTCAAAAATTCGACCCGAAAAAAAAAACGACAGTGTTACCCCTTACGTTTTTTTTGGGGGGCAAAAAAAAAAGTTTCCCCAATCTTCTCAAATCTCTGGATTCTGATAGAGGGCCATGAGACTTAAACCTGAGTGCAAATATGGAGGCTCTAGACCCTTCCAGAGCTGAGATATCGAAACTCAAAAAGTCGACCCGAAAAAAAAACGACAGTGTTACCCCTTACGTTTTTTTTGGGGGGCGAAAAAAAAAGTTTCCCCAATCTTCTCAAAACTCTGGATTCTGATAGAGGGCCATGAGACTTAAACCTGAGTGCAAATATGGAGGCTCTAGACCCTTCCAGAGCTGAGATATCGAAACTCAAAAATTCGACCCGAAAAAAAACGACAGTGTTACCCCTTACGTTTTTTTTGGGGGGGTGAAAAAAAAGTTTCCCCAATCTTCTCAAAACTCTGGATTCTGATACAGGGCCATGAGACTTAAACCTGAGTGCAAATATGGAGGCTCTAGACCCTTCCAGAGCTGAGATATCGAAACTCAAAAATTCGACCCGAAAAAAAAACGACAGTGTTACCCCTTACGTTTTTTTTTGGGGGCGAAAAAAAAAGTTTCCCCAATCTTCTCAAAACTCTGGATTCTGATAGAGGGCCATGAGACTTAAACCTGAGTGCAAATATGGAGGCTCTAGACCCTTCCAGAGCTGAGATATCGAAACTCAAAAATTCGACCCGAAAAAAAACCGACAGTGTTACCCCTTACGTTTTTTTTTGGGGCGAAAAAAAAAGTTTCCCCAATCTTCTCAAAACTCTGGATTCTGATAGAGGGCCATGAGACTTAAACCTGAGTGAAAATATGGAGGCTCTAGACCCTTCCAGAGCTCAGATATCGAAACTCAAAAATTCGACCCGAAAAAAAAACGACAGTGTTACCCCTTACGTTTTTTTTTTTTGGGCGAAAAAAAAAGTTTCCCCAATCTTCTCAAAACTCTGGATTCTGATAGAGGGCCATGAGACTTAAACCTGAGTGCAAATATGGAGGCTCTAGACCCTTCCAGAGCTGAGATATCAAAACTCAAAAATTCGACCCGAAAAAAAAACGACAGTGTTACCCCTTACGTTTTTTTTTTGGGCGAAAAAAAAAGTTTCCACAATCTTCTCAAAACTCTGGATTCTGATAGAGGGCCATGAGACTTAAACCTGAGTGCAAATATGGAGGCTCTAGACCCTTCCAGAGCTGAGATATCGAAACTCAAAAATTCTACCCGAAAAAAAAACGACAGTGTTACCCCTTACGTTTTTTTTTTTGGGCGAAAAAAAAGTTTCCCCAATCTTCTCAAAACTCTGGATTCTGATAGAGGGCCATGAGACTTAAACCTGAGTGCAAATATGGAGGCTCTAGACCCTTCCAGAGCTGAGATATCGAAACTCAAAGATTCGACCCGAAAAAAAAACGACAGTGTTACCCCTTACGTTTTTTTTTGGGGGCGAAAAAAAAAGTTTCCCCAATCTTCTCAAAACTCTGGATTCTGATAAAGGGCCATGAGACTTAAACCTGAGTGCAAATATGGAGGCTCTAGACCCTTCCAGAGCTGAGATATCGAAACTCAAAAATTCGACCCGAAAAAAAAACGACAGTGTTACCCCTTACGTTTTTTTTGGGGGGGCGAAAAAAAAAGTTTCCCCAATCTTCTCAAAACTCCGGATTCTGATAGAGGGCCATGAGACTTAAACCTGAGTGCAAATATGGAGGCTCTAGACCCTTCCAGAGCTGAGATATCGAAACTCAAAAATTCGACCCGAAAAAAAAACGACAGTGTTACCCCTTACGTTTTTTTTGGGGGGGCGAAAAAAAAAGTTTCCCCAATCTTCTCAAAACTCTGGATTCTGATAGAGGGCCATGAGACTTAAACCTGAGTGCAAATATGGAGGCTCTAGACCCTTCCAGAGCTGAGATATCGAAACTCAAAAATTCGACCCGAAAAAAAAAAACGACAGTGTTACCCCTTACGTTTTTTTTTTTGGGCGAAGAAAAAAGTTTCCCCAATCTTCTCAAAACTCTGGATTCTGATAGAGGGCCATGAGACTTAAACCTGAGTGCAAATATGGAGGCTCTAGACCCTTCCAGAGCTGAGATATCGAAACTCAAAAATTCGACCCGAAAAAAAAAAAACGACAGTGTTACCCCTCACGTTTTTTTTTTGGGGCGAAAAAAAAAAGTTTCCCCAATCTTCTCAAAACTCTGGATTCTGATAGAGGGCCATGAGACTTAAACCTGAGTGCGAATATGGAGGCTCTAGACCCTTCCAGAGCTGAGATATCGAAACTCAAAAATTCGACCCGAAAAAAAAACGACAGTGTTACCCCTTACGTTTTTTTTTGGGGGCGAAAAAAAAAAGTTTCCCCAATCTTCTCAAAACTCTGGATTCTGATAGAGGGCCATGAGACTTAAACCTGAGTGCAAATATGGAGGCTCTAGACCCTTCCAGAGCTGAGATATCGAAACTCAAAAATTCGACCCGAAAAAAAAACGACAGTGTTACCCCTTACGTTTTTTTTTTTTGGGCGAAAAAAAAAGTTTCCCCAATCTTCTCAAAACTCTGGATTCTGATAGAGGGCCATGAGACTTAAACCTGAGTGCAAATATGGAGGCTCTAGACCCTTCCAGAGCTGAGATATCGAAACTCAAAAATTCGACCCGAAAAAAAAAACGACAGTGTTACCCCTTACGTTTTTTTTTTTGGGCGAAAAAAAAAGTTTCCCCAATCTTCTCAAAACTCTGGATTCTGATAGAGGGCCATGAGACTTAAACCTGAGTGCAAATATGGAGGCTCTAGACCCTTCCAGAGCTGAGATATCGAAACTCAAAAATTCGACCCGAAAAAAAAAACGACAGTGTTACCCCTTACGTTTTTTTTGGGGGGCAAAAAAAAAAGTTTCCCCAATCTTCTCAAATCTCTGGATTCTGATAGAGGGCCATGAGACTTAAACCTGAGTGCAAATATGGAGGCTCTAGACCCTTCCAGAGCTGAGATATCGAAACTCAAAAATTCGACCCGAAAAAAAAACGACAGTGTTACCCCTTACGTTTTTTTTGGGGGGCGAAAAAAAAAGTTTCCCCAATCTTCTCAAAACTCTGGATTCTGATAGAGGGCCATGAGACTTAAACCTGAGTGCAAATATGGAGGCTCTAGACCCTTCCAGAGCTGAGATATCGAAACTCAAAAATTCGACCCGAAAAAAAACGACAGTGTTACCCCTTACGTTTTTTTTGGGGGGGTGAAAAAAAAGTTTCCCCAATCTTCTCAAAACTCTGGATTCTGATACAGGGCCATGAGACTTAAACCTGAGTGCAAATATGGAGGCTCTAGACCCTTCCAGAGCTGAGATATCGAAACTCAAAAATTCGACCCGAAAAAAAAACGACAGTGTTACCCCTTACGTTTTTTTTTGGGGGCGAAAAAAAAAGTTTCCCCAATCTTCTCAAAACTCTGGATTCTGATAGAGGGCCATGAGACTTAAACCTGAGTGCAAATATGGAGGCTCTAGACCCTTCCAGAGCTGAGATATCGAAACTCAAAAATTCGACCCGAAAAAAAAACGACAGTGTTACCCCTTACGTTTTTTTTTGGGGCGAAAAAAAAAGTTTCCCCAATCTTCTCAAAACTCTGGATTCTGATAGAGGGCCATGAGACTTAAACCTGAGTGAAAATATGGAGGCTCTAGACCCTTCCAGAGCTCAGATATCGAAACTCAAAAATTCGACCCGAAAAAAAAACGACAGTGTTACCCCTTACGTTTTTTTTTTTTGGGCGAAAAAAAAAGTTTCCCCAATCTTCTCAAAACTCTGGATTCTGATAGAGGGCCATGAGACTTAAACCTGAGTGCAAATATGGAGGCTCTAGACCCTTCCAGAGCTGAGATATCAAAACTCAAAAATTCGACCCGAAAAAAAAACGACAGTGTTACCCCTTACGTTTTTTTTTTGGGCGAAAAAAAAAGTTTCCACAATCTTCTCAAAACTCTGGATTCTGATAGAGGGCCATGAGACTTAAACCTGAGTGCAAATATGGAGGCTCTAGACCCTTCCAGAGCTGAGATATCGAAACTCAAAAATTCTACCCGAAAAAAAAACGACAGTGTTACCCCTTACGTTTTTTTTTTTGGGCGAAAAAAAAGTTTCCCCAATCTTCTCAAAACTCTGGATTCTGATAGAGGGCCATGAGACTTAAACCTGAGTGCAAATATGGAGGCTCTAGACCCTTCCAGAGCTGAGATATCGAAACTCAAAGATTCGACCCGAAAAAAAAACGACAGTGTTACCCCTTACGTTTTTTTTTGGGGGCGAAAAAAAAAGTTTCCCCAATCTTCTCAAAACTCTGGATTCTGATAAAGGGCCATGAGACTTAAACCTGAGTGCAAATATGGAGGCTCTAGACCCTTCCAGAGCTGAGATATCGAAACTCAAAAATTCGACCCGAAAAAAAAACGACAGTGTTACCCCTTACGTTTTTTTTGGGGGGGCGAAAAAAAAAGTTTCCCCAATCTTCTCAAAACTCCGGATTCTGATAGAGGGCCATGAGACTTAAACCTGAGTGCAAATATGGAGGCTCTAGACCCTTCCAGAGCTGAGATATCGAAACTCAAAAATTCGACCCGAAAAAAAAACGACAGTGTTACCCCTTACGTTTTTTTTGGGGGGGCGAAAAAAAAAGTTTCCCCAATCTTCTCAAAACTCTGGATTCTGATAGAGGGCCATGAGACTTAAACCTGAGTGCAAATATGGAGGCTCTAGACCCTTCCAGAGCTGAGATATCGAAACTCAAAAATTCGACCCGAAAAAAAAAAACGACAGTGTTACCCCTTACGTTTTTTTTTTTGGGCGAAAAAAAAAGTTTCCCCAATCTTCTCAAAACTCTGGATTCTGATAGAGGGCCATGAGACTTAAACCTGAGTGCAAATATGGAGGCTCTAGACCCTTCCAGAGCTGAGATATCGAAACTCAAAAATTCGACCCGAAAAAAAAACGACAGTGTTACCCCTTACGTTTTTTTTTTTTGGGCGAAAAAAAAAGTTTCCCCAATCTTCTCAAAACTCTGGATTCTGATAGAGGGCCATGAGACTTAAACCTGAGTGCAAATATGGAGGCTCTAGACCCTTCCAGAGCTGAGATATCGAAACTCAAAAATTCGACCCGAAAAAAAAACGACAGTGTTACCCCTTACGGTTTTTTTTGGGGCGAAAAAAAAAGTTTCCCCAATCTTCTCAAAACTCTGGATTCTGATACAGGGCCATGAGACTTAAACCTGAGTGCAAATATGGAGGCTCTAGACCCTTCCAGAGCTGAGATATCGAAACTCAAAAATTCGACCCGAAAAAAAAAACGACAGTGTTACCCCTTACGTTTTTTTTGGGGGGCGAAAAAAAAAGTTTCCCCAATCTTCTCAAAACTCTGGATTCTGATAGAGGGCCATGAGACTTAAACCTGAGTGCAAATATGGAGGCTCTAGACCCTTCCAGAGCTGAGATATCGAAACTCAAAAATTCGACCTGAAAAAAAAACGACAGTGTTACCCCTTACGTTTTTTTTTTTTGGGCGAAAAAAAAGTTTCCCCAATCTTCTCAAAACTCTGGATTCTGATAGAGGGCCATGAGACTTAAACCTGAGTGCAAATATGGAGGCTCTAGACCCTTCCAGAGCTGAGATATCGAAACTCAAAAATTCGACCCGAAAAAAAAACGACAGTGTTACCCCTTACGTTTTTTTTTTTGGGGCGAAAAAAAAAGTTTCCCCAATCTTCTCAAAACTCTGGATTCTGATAGAGGGCCATGAGACTTAAACCTGAGTGCAAATATGGAGGCTCTAGACCCTTCCAGAGCTGAGATATCGAAACTCAAAAATTCGACCCGAAAAAAAAACGACAGTGTTACCCCTTACGTTTTTTTTGGGGGGCGAAAAAAAAAGTTTCCCCAATCTTCTCAAAACTCTGGATTCTGATAGAGGGCCATGAGACTTAAACCTGAGTGCAAATATGGAGGCTCTAGACCCTTCCAGAGCTGAGATATCGAAACTCAAAAATTCGACCCGAAAAAAAAACGACAGTGTTACCCCTTACGTTTTTTTTTGGGGGCGAAAAAAAAAGTTTCCCCAATCTTCTCAAAACTCTGGATTCTGATAGAGGGCCATGAGACTTAAACCTGAGTGCAAATATGGAGGCTCTAGACCCTTCCAGAGCTGAGATATCGAAACTCAAAAATTCGACCCGAAAAAAAAAAACGACAGTGTTACCCCTTACGTTTTTTTTTTTGGGCGAAAAAAAAAGTTTCCCCAATCTTCTCAAAACTCTGGATTCTGATAGAGGGCCATGAGACTTAAACCTGAGTGCAAATATGGAGGCTCTAGACCCTTCCAGAGCTGAGATATCGAAACTCAAAAATTCGACCCGAAAAAAAAACGACAGTGTTACCCCTTACGTTTTTTTTTTTTGGGCGAAAAAAAAAGTTTCCCCAATCTTCTCAAAACTCTGGATTCTGATAGAGGGCCATGAGACTTAAACCTGAGTGCAAATATGGAGGCTCTAGACCCTTCCAGAGCTGAGATATCGAAACTCAAAAATTCGACCCGAAAAAAAAAACGACAGTGTTACCCCTTACGTTTTTTTTGGGGGGCAAAAAAAAAAGTTTCCCCAATCTTCTCAAATCTCTGGATTCTGATAGAGGGCCATGAGACTTAAACCTGAGTGCAAATATGGAGGCTCTAGACCCTTCCAGAGCTGAGATATCGAAACTCAAAAAGTCGACCCGAAAAAAAAACGACAGTGTTACCCCTTACGTTTTTTTTGGGGGGCGAAAAAAAAAGTTTCCCCAATCTTCTCAAAACTCTGGATTCTGATAGAGGGCCATGAGACTTAAACCTGAGTGCAAATATGGAGGCTCTAGACCCTTCCAGAGCTGAGATATCGAAACTCAAAAATTCGACCCGAAAAAAAACGACAGTGTTACCCCTTACGTTTTTTTTGGGGGGGTGAAAAAAAAGTTTCCCCAATCTTCTCAAAACTCTGGATTCTGATACAGGGCCATGAGACTTAAACCTGAGTGCAAATATGGAGGCTCTAGACCCTTCCAGAGCTGAGATATCGAAACTCAAAAATTCGACCCGAAAAAAAAACGACAGTGTTACCCCTTACGTTTTTTTTTGGGGGCGAAAAAAAAAGTTTCCCCAATCTTCTCAAAACTCTGGATTCTGATAGAGGGCCATGAGACTTAAACCTGAGTGCAAATATGGAGGCTCTAGACCCTTCCAGAGCTGAGATATCGAAACTCAAAAATTCGACCCGAAAAAAAAACGACAGTGTTACCCCTTACGTTTTTTTTTGGGGCGAAAAAAAAAGTTTCCCCAATCTTCTCAAAACTCTGGATTCTGATAGAGGGCCATGAGACTTAAACCTGAGTGAAAATATGGAGGCTCTAGACCCTTCCAGAGCTCAGATATCGAAACTCAAAAATTCGACCCGAAAAAAAAACGACAGTGTTACCCCTTACGTTTTTTTTTTTTGGGCGAAAAAAAAAGTTTCCCCAATCTTCTCAAAACTCTGGATTCTGATAGAGGGCCATGAGACTTAAACCTGAGTGCAAATATGGAGGCTCTAGACCCTTCCAGAGCTGAGATATCAAAACTCAAAAATTCGACCCGAAAAAAAAACGACAGTGTTACCCCTTACGTTTTTTTTTTGGGCGAAAAAAAAAGTTTCCACAATCTTCTCAAAACTCTGGATTCTGATAGAGGGCCATGAGACTTAAACCTGAGTGCAAATATGGAGGCTCTAGACCCTTCCAGAGCTGAGATATCGAAACTCAAAAATTCTACCCGAAAAAAAAACGACAGTGTTACCCCTTACGTTTTTTTTTTGGGCGAAAAAAAAGTTTCCCCAATCTTCTCAAAACTCTGGATTCTGATAGAGGGCCATGAGACTTAAACCTGAGTGCAAATATGGAGGCTCTAGACCCTTCCAGAGCTGAGATATCGAAACTCAAAGATTCGACCCGAAAAAAAAACGACAGTGTTACCCCTTACGTTTTTTTTTGGGGGCGAAAAAAAAAGTTTCCCCAATCTTCTCAAAACTCTGGATTCTGATAAAGGGCCATGAGACTTAAACCTGAGTGCAAATATGGAGGCTCTAGACCCTTCCAGAGCTGAGATATCGAAACTCAAAAATTCGACCCGAAAAAAAAACGACAGTGTTACCCCTTACGTTTTTTTTGGGGGGGCGAAAAAAAAAGTTTCCCCAATCTTCTCAAAACTCCGGATTCTGATAGAGGGCCATGAGACTTAAACCTGAGTGCAAATATGGAGGCTCTAGACCCTTCCAGAGCTGAGATATCGAAACTCAAAAATTCGACCCGAAAAAAAAACGACAGTGTTACCCCTTACGTTTTTTTTGGGGGGGCGAAAAAAAAAGTTTCCCCAATCTTCTCAAAACTCTGGATTCTGATAGAGGGCCATGAGACTTAAACCTGAGTGCAAATATGGAGGCTCTAGACCCTTCCAGAGCTGAGATATCGAAACTCAAAAATTCGACCCGAAAAAAAAAAACGACAGTGTTACCCCTTACGTTTTTTTTTTTGGGCGAAAAAAAAAGTTTCCCCAATCTTCTCAAAACTCTGGATTCTGATAGAGGGCCATGAGACTTAAACCTGAGTGCAAATATGGAGGCTCTAGACCCTTCCAGAGCTGAGATATCGAAACTCAAAAATTCGACCCGAAAAAAAAACGACAGTGTTACCCCTTACGTTTTTTTTTTTTGGGCGAAAAAAAAAGTTTCCCCAATCTTCTCAAAACTCTGGATTCTGATAGAGGGCCATGAGACTTAAACCTGAGTGCAAATATGGAGGCTCTAGACCCTTCCAGAGCTGAGATATCGAAACTCAAAAATTCGACCCGAAAAAAAAACGACAGTGTTACCCCTTACGGTTTTTTTTGGGGCGAAAAAAAAAGTTTCCCCAATCTTCTCAAAACTCTGGATTCTGATACAGGGCCATGAGACTTAAACCTGAGTGCAAATATGGAGGCTCTAGACCCTTCCAGAGCTGAGATATCGAAACTCAAAAATTCGACCCGAAAAAAAAAACGACAGTGTTACCCCTTACGTTTTTTTTGGGGGGCGAAAAAAAAAGTTTCCCCAATCTTCTCAAAACTCTGGATTCTGATAGAGGGCCATGAGACTTAAACCTGAGTGCAAATATGGAGGCTCTAGACCCTTCCAGAGCTGAGATATCGAAACTCAAAAATTCGACCTGAAAAAAAAACGACAGTGTTACCCCTTACGTTTTTTTTTTTTGGGCGAAAAAAAAGTTTCCCCAATCTTCTCAAAACTCTGGATTCTGATAGAGGGCCATGAGACTTAAACCTGAGTGCAAATATGGAGGCTCTAGACCCTTCCAGAGCTGAGATATCGAAACTCAAAAATTCGACCCGAAAAAAAAAACGACAGTGTTACCCCTTACGTTTTTTTTTTTGGGGCGAAAAAAAAAGTTTCCCCAATCTTCTCAAAACTCTGGATTCTGATAGAGGGCCATGAGACTTAAACCTGAGTGCAAATATGGAGGCTCTAGACCCTTCCAGAGCTGAGATATCGAAACTCAAAAATTCGACCCGAAAAAAAAACGACAGTGTTACCCCTTACGTTTTTTTTGGGGGGCGAAAAAAAAAGTTTCCCCAATCTTCTCAAAACTCTGGATTCTGATAGAGGGCCATGAGACTTAAACCTGAGTGCAAATATGGAGGCTCTAGACCCTTCCAGAGCTGAGATATCGAAACTCAAAAATTCGACCCGAAAAAAAAACGACAGTGTTACCCCTTACGTTTTTTTTTGGGGGCGAAAAAAAAAGTTTCCCCAATCTTCTCAAAACTCTGGATTCTGATAGAGGGCCATGAGACTTAAACCTGAGTGCAAATATGGAGGCTCTAGACCCTTCCAGAGCTGAGATATCGAAACTCAAAAATTCGACCCGAAAAAAAAAAACGACAGTGTTACCCCTTACGTTTTTTTTTTTGGGCGAAAAAAAAAGTTTCCCCAATCTTCTCAAAACTCTGGATTCTGATAGAGGGCCATGAGACTTAAACCTGAGTGCAAATATGGAGGCTCTAGACCCTTCCAGAGCTGAGATATCGAAACTCAAAAATTCGACCCGAAAAAAAAACGACAGTGTTACCCCTTAAGTTTTTTTTTGGGGCGAAAAAAAAAGTTTCCCCAATCTTCTCAAAACTCTGGATTCTGATAGAGGGCCATGAGACTTAAACCTGAGTGCAAATATGGAGGCTCTAGACCCTTCCAGAGCTGAGATATCGAAACTCAAAAATTCGACCCGAAAAAAAAACGACAGTGTTACCCCTTACGTTTTTTTTTTTGGGCGAAAAAAAAAGTTTCCCCAATCTTCTCAAAACTCTGGATTCTGATAGAGGGCCATGAGACTTAAACCTGAGTGCAAATATGGAGGCTCTAAACCCTTCCAGAGCTGAGATATCGAAACTCAAAAATTCGACCCGAAAAAAAAACGACAGTGTTACCCCTTACGTTTTTTTTTTTGGGCGAAAAAAAAAGTTTCCCCAATCTTCTCAAAACTCTGGATTCTGATAGAGGGCCATGAGACTTAAACCTGAGTGCAAATATGGAGGCTCTAGACCCTTCCAGAGCTGAGATATCGAAACTCAAAAATTCGACCCGAAAAAAAAACGACAGTGTTACCCCTTATGTTTTTTTTTGGGGGGGGGGCGAAAAAAAAGTTTCCCCAATCTTCTCAAAACTCTGGATTCTGATAGAGGGCCATGAGACTTAAACCTGAGTGCAAATATGGAGGCTCTAGACCCTTCCAGAGCTGAGATATCGAAACTCAAAAATTCGACCCGAAAAAAAAAAAACGACAGTGTTACCCCTTACGTTTTTTTTTTTTGGGCGAAAAAAAAGTTTCCCCAATCTTCTCAAAACTCTGGATTCTGATAGAGGGCCATGAGACTTAAACCTGAGTGCAAATATGGAGGCTCTAGACCCTTCCAGAGCTGAGATATCGAAACTCAAAAATTCGACCCGAAAAAAAAAAACGACAGTGTTACCCCTTACGTTTTTTTTTTGGGCGAAAAAAAAAGTTTCCCCAATCTTCTCAAAACTCTGGATTCTGATAGAGGGCCATGAGACTTAAACCTGAGTGCAAATATGGAGGCTCTAGACCCTTCCAGAGCTGAGATATCGAAATTCAAAAATTCGACCCGAAAAAAAAAACGACAGTGTTACCCCTTACGTTTTTTTTTTTGGGCGAAAAAAAAAGTTTCCCCAATCTTCTCAAAACTCTGGATTCTGATAAGAGGGCCATGAGACTTAAACCTGAGTGCAAATATGGAGGCTCTAGACCCTTCCAGAGCTGAGATATCGAAACTCAAAAATTCGACCCGAAAAAAAAACCGACAGTGTTACCCCTTACGTTTTTTTTTTTGGGCGAAAAAAAAAGTTTCCCCAATCTTCTCAAAACTCTGGATTCTGATAGAGGGCCATGAGACTTAAACCTGAGTGCAAATATGGAGGCTCTAGACCCTTCCAGAGCTGAGATATCGAAACTCAAAAATTCGACCCGAAAAAAAAACGACAGTGTTACCCCTTACGTTTTTTTTTTGGGGCAAAAAAAAAAGTTTCCCCAATCTTCTCAAAACTCTGGATTCTGATAGAGGGCCATGAGACTTAAACCTGAGTGCAAATATGGAGGCTCTAGACCCTTCCAGAGCTGAGATATCGAAACTCAAAAATTCGACCCGAAAAAAAACGACAGTGTTACCCCTTACGTTTTTTTTGGGGGGGCGAAAAAAAAAGTTTCCCCAATCTTCTCAAAACTCTGGATTCTGATAGAGGGCCATGAGACTTAAACCTGAGTGCAAATATGGAGGCTCTAGACCCTTCCAGAGCTGAGATATCGAAACTCAAAAATTCGACCTGAAAAAAAAACGACAGTGTTACCCCTTACGTTTTTTTTTTTTGGGCGAAAAAAAAGTTTCCCCAATCTTCTCAAAACTCTGGATTCTGATAGAGGGCCATGAGACTTAAACCTGAGTGCAAATATGGAGGCTCTAGACCCTTCCAGAGCTGAGATATCGAAACTCAAAAATTCGACCCGAAAAAAAAACGACAGTGTTACCCCTTACGTTTTTTTTTTTTTGGCGAAAAAAAAAAAGTTTCCCCAATCTTCTCAAAACTCTGGATTCTGATAGAGGGCCATGAGACTTAAACCTGAGTGCAAATATGGAGGCTCTAGACCCTTCCAGAGCTGAGATATCGAAACTCAAAGATTCGACCCGAAAAAAAAAACGACAGTGTTACCCCTTACGTTTTTTTTTGGGGGCGAAAAAAAAAGTTTCCCCAATCTTCTCAAAACTCTGGATTCTGATAAAGGGCCATGAGACTTAAACCTGAGTGCAAATATGGAGGCTCTAGACCCTTCCAGAGCTGAGATATTGAAACTCAAAAATTCGACCCGAAAAAAAAAACGACAGTGTTACCCCTTACGTTTTTTTTGGGGGGGCGAAAAAAAAAGTTTCTCCAATCTTCTCAAAACTCCGGATTCTGATAGAGGGCCATGAGACTTAAACCTGAGTGCAAATATGGAGGCTCTAGACCCTTCCAGAGCTGAGATATCGAAACTCAAAAATTCGACCCGAAAAAAAAACGACAGTGTTACCCCTTACGTTTTTTTTGGGGGGGCGAACAAAAAAGTTTCCCCAATCTTCTCAAAACTCTGGATTCTGATAGAGGGCCATGACACTTAAACCTGAGTGCAAATATGGAGGCTCTAGACCCTTCCAGAGCTGAGATATCGAAACTCAAAAATTCGACCCGAAAAAAAAAAACGACAGTGTTACCCCTTACGTTTTTTTTTGGGGGCGAAAAAAAAAGTTTCCGCAATCTTCTCAAAACTCTGGATTCTGATAGAGGGCCATGAGACTTAAACCTGAGTGCAAATATGGAGGCTCTAGACCCTTCCAGAGCTGAGATATCGAAACTCAAAAATTCGACCCGAAAAAAAAAAACGACAGTGTTACCCCTTACGTTTTTTTTGGGGGGGCGAAAAAAAAAGTTTCCCCAATCTTCTCAAAACTCTGGATTCTGATAGAGGGCCATAAGACTTAAACCTGAGTGCAAATATGGAGGCTCTAGACCCTTCCAGAGCTGAGATATCGAAACTCAAAAATTCGACCCGAAAAAAAAACGACAGTGTTACCCCTTACGTTTTTTTTGGGGGGGCGAAAAAAAAAGTTTCCCCAATCTTCTCAAAACTCTGGATTCTGATAGAGGGCCATGAGACTTAAACCTGAGTGCAAATATGGAGGCTCTAGACCCTTCCAGAGCTGAGATATCGAAACTCAAAAATTCGACCCGAAAAAAAAACGACAGTGTTACCCCTTACGTTTTTTTTTGGGGGCGAAAAAAAAAGTTTCCCCAATCTTCTCAAAACTCTGGATTCTGATAGAGGGCCATGAGACTTAAACCTGAGTGCAAATATGGAGGCTCTAGACGCTTCCAGAGCTGAGATATCGAAACTCAAAAATTCGACCCGAAAAAAAAACGACAGTGTTACCCCTTACGTTTTTTTTGGAGGGGGCGAAAAAAAAGTTTCCCCAATCTTCTCAAAACTCTGGATTCTGATAGAGGGCCATGAGACTTAAACCTGAGTGCAAATATGGAGGCTCTAGACCCTTCCAGAGCTGAAATATCGAAACTCAAAAATTCAACCCGAAAAAAAAAACGACAGTGTTACCCCTTACGTTTTTTTTTGGGGGGCGAAAAAAAAAGTTTCCCCAATCTTCTCAAAACTCTGGATTCTGATAGAGGGCCATGAGACTTAAACCTGAGTGCAAATATGGAGGCTCTAGACCCTTCCAGAGCAGAGATATCGAAACTCAAAAATTCGACCCGAAAAAAAAACGACAGTGTTACCCCTTACGTTTTTTTTTTTGGGCGAAAAAAAAAGTTTCCCCAATCTTCTCAAAACTCTGGATTCTGATAGAGGGCCATAAGACTTAAACCTGAGTGCAAATATGGAGGCTCTAGACCCTTCCAGAGCTGAGAAATCGAAACTCAAAAATTCGACCCGAAAAAAAAAACGACAGTGTTACCCCTTACGTTTTTTTTGGGGGGGCGAAAAAAAAAGTTTCCCCAATCTTCTCAAAACTCTGGATTCTGATAGAGGGCCATAAGACTTAAACCTGAGTGCAAATATGGAGGCTCTAGACCCTTCCAGAGCTGAGATATCGAAACTCAAAAATTCGACCCGAAAAAAAAACGACAGTGTTACCCCTTACGTTTTTTTTGGGGGGGCGAAAAAAAAAGTTTCCCCAATCTTCTCAAAACTCTGGATTCTGATAGAGGGCCATGAGACTTAAACCTGAGTGCAAATATGGAGGCTCTAGACCCTTCCAGAGCTGAGATATCGAAACTCAAAAATTCGACCCGAAAAAAAAACGACAGTGTTACCCCTTACGTTTTTTTTTGGGGGCGAAAAAAAAAGTTTCCCCAATCTTCTCAAAACTCTGGATTCTGATAGAGGGCCATGAGACTTAAACCTGAGTGCAAATATGGAGGCTCTAGACGCTTCCAGAGCTGAGATATCGAAACTCAAAAATTCGACCCGAAAAAAAAACGAAAGTGTTACCCCTTACGTTTTTTTTGGAGGGGGCGAAAAAAAAGTTTCCCCAATCTTCTCAAAACTCTGGATTCTGATAGAGGGCCATGAGACTTAAACCTGAGTGCAAATATGGAGGCTCTAGACCCTTCCAGAGCTGAAATATCGAAACTCAAAAATTCAACCCGAAAAAAAAAACGACAGTGTTACCCCTTACGTTTTTTTTTGGGGGGCGAAAAAAAAAGTTTCCCCAATCTTCTCAAAACTCTGGATTCTGATAGAGGGCCATGAGACTTAAACCTGAGTGCAAATATGGAGGCTCTAGACCCTTCCAGAGCAGAGATATCGAAACTCAAAAATTCGACCCGAAAAAAAAACGACAGTGTTACCCCTTACGTTTTTTTTTTTGGGCGAAAAAAAAAGTTTCCCCAATCTTCTCAAAACTCTGGATTCTGATAGAGGGCCATAAGACTTAAACCTGAGTGCAAATATGGAGGCTCTAGACCCTTCCAGAGCTGAGAAATCGAAACTCAAAAATTCGACCCGAAAAAAAAAACGACAGTGTTACCCCTTACGTTTTTTTTTGGGGGCGAAAAAAAAAGTTTCCCCAATCTTCTCAAAACTCTGGATTCTGATAGAGGGCCATGAGACTTAAACCTGAGTGCAAATATGGAGGCTCTAGACCCTTCCAGAGCTGAGATATCGAAACTCAAAAATTCGACCCGAAAAAAAAACGACAGTGTTACCCCTTACGTTTTTTTTTTGGGGTGAAAAAAAAGTTTCCCCAATCTTCTCAAAACTCTGGATTCTGATAGAGGGCCATGAGACTTAAACCTGAGTGCAAATATGGAGGCTCTAGACCCTTCCAGAGCTGAGATATCGAAACTCAAAAATTCGACCCGAAAAAAAAACGACAGTGTTACCCCTTACGTTTTTTTTGGGGGGGGCGAAAAAAAAAGTTTCCCCAATCTTCTCAAAACTCTGGATTCTGATAGAGGGCCATGAGACTTAAACCTGAGTGCAAATATGGAGGCTCTAGACCCTTCCAGAGCAGAGATATCGAAACTCAAAAATTCGACCCGAAAAAAAAACGACAGTGTTACCCCTTACGTTTTTTTTTTTTGGGCGAAAAAAAAAGTTTCCCCAATCTTCTCAAAACTCTGGATTCTGATAGAGGGCCATAAGACTTAAACCTGAGTGCAAATATGGAGGCTCTAGACCCTTCCAGAGCTGAGATATCGAAACTCAAAAATTCGACCCGAAAAAAAAAACGACAGTGTTACCCCTTACGTTTTTTTTTGGGGGCGAAAAAAAAAGTTTCCCCAATCTTCTCAAAACTCTGGATTCTGATAGAGGGCCATGAGACTTAAACCTGAGTGCAAATATGGAGGCTCTAGACCCTTCCAGAGCTGAGATATCGAAACTCAAAAATTCGACCCGAAAAAAAAAACGACAGTGTTACCCCTTACGTTTTTTTTGGGGGGGCGAAAAAAAAAGTTTCCCCAATCTTCTCAAAACTCTGGATTCTGATAGAGGGCCATGAGACTTAAACCTGAGTGCAAATATGGAGGCTCTAGACGCTTCCAGAGCTGAGATATCGAAACTCAAAAATTCGACCCGAAAAAAAAACGACAGTGTTACCCCTTACGTTTTTTTTGGGGGGGCGAAAAAAAAAGTTTCCCCAATCTTCTCAAAACTCTGGATTCTGATAGAGGGCCATGAGACTTAAACCTGAGTGCAAATATGGAGGCTCTAGACCCTTCCAGAGCTGAGATATCGAAACTCAAAAATTCGACCCGAAAAAAAAACGACAGTGTTACCCCTTACGTTTTTTTTTTGGGGCAAAAAAAAAAGTTTCCCCAATCTTCTCAAAACTCTGGATTCTGATAGAGGGCCATGAGACTTAAACCTGAGTGCAAATATGGAGGCTCTAGACCCTTCCAGAGCTGAGATATCGAAACTCAAAAATTCGACCCGAAAAAAAAACGACAGTGTTACCCCTTACGTTTTTTTTTTGGGGGCGAAAAAAAAAGTTTCCCCAATCTTCTCAAAACTCTGGATTCTGATAGAGGGCCATGAGACTTAAACCTGAGTGCAAATATGGAGGCTCTAGACCCTTCCAGAGCTGAGATATCGAAACTCAAAAATTCGACCCGAAAAAAAAACGACAGTGTTACCCCTTACGTTTTTTTTTTTGGGCGAAAAAAAAAGTTTCCCCAATCTTCTCAAAACTCTGGATTCTGATAGAGGGCCATGAGACTTAAACCTGAGTGCAAATATGGAGGCTCTAGACCCTTCCAGAGCTGAGATATCGAAACTCAAAAATTCGACCCGAAAAAAAAACGACAGTGTTACCCCTTACGTTTTTTTTTTGGGGCGAAAAAAAAAGTTTCCCCAATCTTCTCAAAACTCTGGATTCTGATAGAGGGCCATGAGACTTAAACCTGAGTGCAAATATGGAGGCTCTAGACCCTTCCAGAGCTGAGATATCGAAACTCAAAAATTCGACCCGAAAAAAAAAACGACAGTGTTACCCCTTACGTTTTTTTTTTGGGGGGCGAAAAAAAAAGTTTCCCCAATCTTCTCAAAACTCTGGATTCTGATAGAGGGCCATGAGACTTAAACCTGAGAGCAAATATGGAGGCTCTAGACCCTTCCAGAGCTGAGATATCGAAACTCAAAAATTCGACCCGAAAAAAAAAACGACAGTGTTACCCCTTACGTTTTTTTTTTTGGGCGAAAAAAAAAGTTTCCCCAATCTTCTCAAAACTCTGGATTCTGATAGAGGGCCATGAGACTTAAACCTGAGTGCAAATATGGAGGCTCTAGACCCTTCCAGAGCTGAGATATCGAAACTCAAAAATTCGACCCGAAAAAAAAAACCGACAGTGTTACCCCTTACGTATTTTTTGGGGGGGCGAAAAAAAAAGTTTCCCCAATCTTCTCAAAACTCTGGATTCTGATAGAGGGCCATGAGACTTAAACCTGAGTGCAAATATGGAGGCTCTAGACCCTTCCAGAGCAGAGATATCGAAACTCAAAAATTCGACCCGAAAAAAAAACGACAGTGTTACCCCTTACGTTTTTTTTTTTGGGCGAAAAAAAAAGTTTCCCCAATCTTCTCAAAACTCTGGATTCTGATAGAGGGCCATAAGACTTAAACCTGAGTGCAAATATGGAGGCTCTAGACCCTTCCAGAGCTGAGATATCGAAACTCAAAAATTCGACCCGAAAAAAAAACGACAGTGTTACCCCTTACGTTTTTTTTTGGGGGTGAAAAAAAAAGTTTCCCCAATCTTCTCAAAACTCTGGATTCTGATAGAGGGCCATGAGACTTAAACCTGAGTGCAAATATGGAGGCTCTAGACCCTTCCAGAGCTGAGATATCGAAACTCAAAAATTCGACCCGAAAAAAAAACAACAGTGTTACCCCTTACGTTTTTTTTGAGGGGGCGAAAAAAAAGTTTCCCCAATCTTCTCAAAACTCTGGATTCTGATAGAGGGCCATGAGACTTAAACCTGAGTGCAAATATGGAGGCTCTAGACGCTTCCAGAGCTGAGATATCGAAACTCAAAAATTCGACCCGAAAAAAAAACAACAGTGTTACCCCTTACGTTTTTTTTGAGGGGGCGAAAAAAAAGTTTCCCCAATCTTCTCAAAACTCTGGATTCTGATAGAGGGCCATGAGACTTAAACCTGAGTGCAAATATGGAGGCTCTAGACCCTTCCAGAGCTGAGATATCGAAACTCAAAAATTCGACCCGAAAAAAAAACGACAGTGTTACCCCTTACGTTTTTTTTGGGGGGGCGAAAAAAAAGTTTCCCCAATCTTCTCAAAACTCTGGATTCTGATAGAGGGCCATGAGACTTAAACCTGAGTGCAAATATGGAGGCTCTAGACCCTTCCAGAGCTGAGATATCGAAACTCAAAAATTCGACCCGAAAAAAAAAACGACAGTGTTACCCCTTACGTTTTTTTTTGGGGGGCGAAAAAAAAAGTTTCCCCAATCTTCTCAAAACTCTGGATTCTGATAGAGGGCCATGAGACTTAAACCTGAGTGCAAATATGGAGGCTCTAGACCCTTCCAGAGCTGAGATATCGAAACTCAAATATTCGACCTGAAAAAAAAAACGACAGTGTTACCCCTTACGTTTTTTTTTTGGGGCGAAAAAAAAAGTTTCCCCAATCTTCTCAAAACTCTGGATTCTGATAGAGGGCCATGAGACTTAAACCTGAGTGCAAATATGGAGGCTCTAGACCCTTCCAGAGCTGAGATGTCGAAACCCAAAAATTCGACCCGAAAAAAAAACGACAGTGTTACCCCTTACGTTTTTTTTTGGGGGCGAAAAAAAAAGTTTCCCCAATCTTCTCAAAACTCTGGATTCTGATAGAGGGCCATGAGACTTAAACCTGAGTGCAAATATGGAGGCTCTAGACGCTTCCAGAGCTGAGATATCGAAACTCAAAAATTCGACCCGAAAAAAAAACGACAGTGTTACCCCTTACGTTTTTTTTGGGGGGGGCGAAAAAAAAAGTTTCCCCAATCTTCTCAAAACTCTGGATTCTGATAGAGGGCCATGAGACTTAAACCTGAGTGCAAATATGGAGGCTCTAGACCCTTCTAGAGCTGAGATATCGAAACTCAAAAATTCGACCCGAAAAAAAAACGACAGTGTTACCCCTTACGTTTTTTTTTGGGGGCGAAAAAAAAAGTTTCCCCAATCTTCTCAAAACTCTGGATTCTGATAGAGGGCCATGAGACTTAAACCTGAGTGCAAATATGGAGGCTCTAGACGCTTCCAGAGCTGAGATATCGAAACTCAAAAATTCGACCCGAAAAAAAAACGACAGTGTTACCCCTTACGTTTTTTTTTTTGGGCGAAAAAAAAAGTTTCCCCAATCTTCTCAAAACTCTGGATTCTGATAGAGGGCCATGAGACTTAAACCTGAGTGCAAATATGGAGGCTCTAGACGCTTCCAGAGCTGAGATATCGAAACTCAAAATTTCGACCCGAAAAAAAAACGACAGTGTTACCCCTTACGTTTTTTTTTTGGGCGAAAAAAAAGTTTCCCCAATCTTCTCAAAACTCTGGATTCTGATAGAGGGCCATGAGACTTAAACCTGAGTGCAAATATGGAGGCTCTAGACCCTTCCAGAGCAGAGATATCGAAACTCAAAAATTCGACCCGAAAAAAAAACGACAGTGTTACCCCTTACGTTTTTTTTTTTGGGCGAAAAAAAAAGTTTCCCCAATCTTCTCAAAACTCTGGATTCTGATAGAGGGCCATGAGACTTAAACCTGAGTGCAAATATGGAGGCTCTAGACCCTTCCAGAGCAGAGATATCGAAACTCAAAAATTCGACCCGAAAAAAAAAACGACAGTGTTACCCCTTACGTTTTTTTTTTTGGGCGAAAAAAAAAGTTTCCCCAATCTTCTCAAAACTCTGGATTCTGATAGAGGGCCATAAGACTTAAACCTGAGTGCAAATATGGAGGCTCTAGACCCTTCCAGAGCTGAGATATCGAAACTCAAAAATTCGACCCGAAAAAAAAACGACAGTGTTACCCCTTACGTTTTTTTTGGGGGGGCGAAAAAAAAAGTTTCCCCAATCTTCTCAAAACTCTGGATTCTGATAGAGGGCCATGAGACTTAAACCTGAGTGCAAATATGGAGGCTCTAGACCCTTCCAGAGCTGAGATATCGAAACTCAAAAATTCGACCCGAAAAAAAAACGACAGTGTTACCCCTTACGTTTTTTTTGGGGGGCGAAAAAAAAAGTTTCCCCAATCTTCTCAAAACTCTGGATTCTGATAGAGGGCCATGAGACTTAAACCTGAGTGCAAATATGGAGGCTCTAGACGCTTCCAGAGCTGAGATATCGAAACTCAAAAATTCGACCCGAAAAAAAAACGACAGTGTTACCCCTTACGTTTTTTTTGGGGGGGCGAAAAAAAAAGTTTCCCCAATCTTCTCAAAACTCTGGATTCTGATAGAGGGCCATGAGACTTAAACCTGAGTGCAAATATGGAGGCTCTAGACCCTTCCAGAGCTGAGATATCGAAAATCAAAAATTCGACCCGAAAAAAAAACGACAGTGTTACCCCTTACGTTTTTTTTTGGGGGCGAAAAAAAAAGTTTCCCCAATCTTCTCAAAACTCTGGATTCTGATAGAGGGCCATGAGACTTAAACCTGAGTGCAAATATGGAGGCTCTAGACGCTTCCAGAGCTGAGATATCGAAACTCAAAAATTCGACCCGAAAAAAAAACGACAGTGTTACCCCTTACGTTTTTTTTTTTGGGCGAAAAAAAAAGTTTCCCCAATCTTCTCAAAACTCTGGATTCTGATAGAGGGCCATGAGACTTAAACCTGAGTGCAAATATGGAGGCTCTAGACCCTTCTAGAGCTGAGATATCGAAACTCAAAAATTCGACCCGAAAAAAAAACGACAGTGTTACCCCTTACGTTTTTTTTGGGGGGGCGAAAAAAAAAGTTTCCCCAATCTTCTCAAAACTCTGGATTCTGATAGAGGGCCATGAGACTTAAACCTGAGTGCAAATATGGAGGCTCTAGACCCTTCCAGAGCTGAGATATCGAAACTCAAAAATTCGACCCGAAAAAAAAACGACAGTGTTACCCCTTACGTTTTTTTTTGGGGGCGAAAAAAAAAGTTTCCCCAATCTTCTCAAAACTCTGGATTCTGATAGAGGGCCATGAGACTTAAACCTGAGTGCAAATATGGAGGCTCTAGACGCTTCCAGAGCTGAGATATCGAAACTCAAAAATTCGACCCGAAAAAAAAAACGACAGTGTTACCCCTTACGTTTTTTTTTTTGGGCGAAAAAAAAAGTTTCCCCAATCTTCTCAAAACTCTGGATTCTGATAGAGGGCCATGAGACTTAAACCTGAGTGCAAATATGGAGGCTCTAGACCCTTCCAGAGCAGAGATATCGAAACTCAAAAATTCGACCCGAAAAAAAAACGACAGTGTTACCCCTTACGTTTTTTTTTTGGGCGAAAAAAAAAGTTTCCCCAATCTTCTCAAAACTCTGGATTCTGATAGAGGGCCATGAGACTTAAACCTGAGTGCAAATATGGAGGCTCTAGACCCTTCCAGAGCAGAGATATCGAAACTCAAAAATTCGACCCGAAAAAAAAACGACAGTGTTACCCCTTACGTTTTTTTTTTTGGGCGAAAAAAAAAGTTTCCCCAATCTTCTCAAAACTCTGGATTCTGATAGAGGGCCATAAGACTTAAACCTGAGTGCAAATATGGAGGCTCTAGACCCTTCCAGAGCTGAGATATCGAAACTCAAAAATTCGACCCGAAAAAAAAACGACAGTGTTACCCCTTACGTTTTTTTTGGGGGGGCGAAAAAAAAAGTTTCCCCAATCTTCTCAAAACTCTGGATTCTGATAGAGGGCCATGAGACTTAAACCTGAGTGCAAATATGGAGGCTCTAGACCCTTCCAGAGCTGAGATATCGAAACTCAAAAATTCGACCCGAAAAAAAAACGACAGTGTTACCCCTTACGTTTTTTTTTGGGGGCGAAAAAAAAAGTTTCCCCAATCATCTCAAAACTCTGGATTCTGATAGAGGGCCATGAGACTTAAACCTGAGTGCAAATATGGAGGCTCTAGACCCTTCCAGAGCTGAGATATCGAAACTCAAATATTCGACCTGAAAAAAAAAACGACAGTGTTACCCCTTACGTTTTTTTTTTGGGGCGAAAAAAAAAGTTTCCCCAATCTTCTCAAAACTCTGGATTCTGATAGAGGGCCATGAGACTTAAACCTGAGTGCAAATATGGAGGCTCTAGACCCTTCCAGAGCTGAGATGTCGAAACCCAAAAATTCGACCCGAAAAAAAAACGACAGTGTTACCCCTTACGTTTTTTTTTGGGGGCGAAAAAAAAAGTTTCCCCAATCTTCTCAAAACTCTGGATTCTGATAGAGGGCCATGAGACTTAAACCTGAGTGCAAATATGGAGGCTCTAGACCCTTCCAGAGCTGAGATATCGAAACTCAAAAATTCGACCCGAAAAAAAAAACGACAGTGTTACCCCTTACGTTTTTTTTGGGGGGGCGAAAAAAAAAGTTTCCCCAATCTTCTCAAAACTCTGGATTCTGATAGAGGGCCATGAGACTTAAACCTGAGTGCAAATATGGAGGCTCTAGACGCTTCCAGAGCTGAGATATCGAAACTCAAAAATTCGACCCGAAAAAAAAACGACAGTGTTACCCCTTACGTTTTTTTTGGGGGGGCGAAAAAAAAAGTTTCCCCAATCTTCTCAAAACTCTGGATTCTGATAGAGGGCCATGAGACTTAAACCTGAGTGCAAATATGGAGGCTCTAGACCCTTCCAGAGCTGAGATATCGAAACTCAAAAATTCGACCCGAAAAAAAAACGACAGTGTTACCCCTTACGTTTTTTTTTTGGGGCAAAAAAAAAAGTTTCCCCAATCTTCTCAAAACTCTGGATTCTGATAGAGGGCCATGAGACTTAAACCTGAGTGCAAATATGGAGGCTCTAGACCCTTCCAGAGCTGAGATATCGAAACTCAAAAATTCGACCCGAAAAAAAAACGACAGTGTTACCCCTTACGTTTTTTTTTTGGGGGCGAAAAAAAAAGTTTCCCCAATCTTCTCAAAACTCTGGATTCTGATAGAGGGCCATGAGACTTAAACCTGAGTGCAAATATGGAGGCTCTAGACCCTTCCAGAGCTGAGATATCGAAACTCAAAAATTCGACCCGAAAAAAAAACGACAGTGTTACCCCTTACGTTTTTTTTTTTGGGCGAAAAAAAAAGTTTCCCCAATCTTCTCAAAACTCTGGATTCTGATAGAGGGCCATGAGACTTAAACCTGAGTGCAAATATGGAGGCTCTAGACCCTTCCAGAGCTGAGATATCGAAACTCAAAAATTCGACCCGAAAAAAAAACGACAGTGTTACCCCTTACGTTTTTTTTTTGGGGCGAAAAAAAAAGTTTCCCCAATCTTCTCAAAACTCTGGATTCTGATAGAGGGCCATGAGACTTAAACCTGAGTGCAAATATGGAGGCTCTAGACCCTTCCAGAGCTGAGATATCGAAACTCAAAAATTCGACCCGAAAAAAAAAACGACAGTGTTACCCCTTACGTTTTTTTTTTGGGGGGCGAAAAAAAAAGTTTCCCCAATCTTCTCAAAACTCTGGATTCTGATAGAGGGCCATGAGACTTAAACCTGAGAGCAAATATGGAGGCTCTAGACCCTTCCAGAGCTGAGATATCGAAACTCAAAAATTCGACCCGAAAAAAAAAACGACAGTGTTACCCCTTACGTTTTTTTTTTTGGGCGAAAAAAAAAGTTTCCCCAATCTTCTCAAAACTCTGGATTCTGATAGAGGGCCATGAGACTTAAAC
Source organism: Pimephales promelas (assembly GCF_988280905.1). NCBI lineage: Eukaryota > Metazoa > Chordata > Actinopteri > Cypriniformes > Leuciscidae > Pimephales > Pimephales promelas. The sequence goes on from NC_142789.1 coordinate 26,828,214, forward strand.
CTGAGTGCAAATATGGAGGCTCTAGACCCTTCCAGAGCTGAGATATCGAAACTCAAAAATTCGACCCGAAAAAAAAAACCGACAGTGTTACCCCTTACGTTTTTTTTGGGGGGGCGAAAAAAAAAGTTTCCCCAATCTTCTCAAAACTCTGGATTCTGATAGAGGGCCATGAGACTTAAACCTGAGTGCAAATATGGAGGCTCTAGACCCTTCCAGAGCAGAGATATCGAAACTCAAAAATTCGACCCGAAAAAAAAACGACAGTGTTACCCCTTACGTTTTTTTTTTTGGGCGAAAAAAAAAGTTTCCCCAATCTTCTCAAAACTCTGGATTCTGATAGAGGGCCATAAGACTTAAACCTGAGTGCAAATATGGAGGCTCTAGACCCTTCCAGAGCTGAGATATCGAAACTCAAAAATTCGACCCGAAAAAAAAACGACAGTGTTACCCCTTACGTTTTTTTTTGGGGGTGAAAAAAAAAGTTTCCCCAATCTTCTCAAAACTCTGGATTCTGATAGAGGGCCATGAGACTTAAACCTGAGTGCAAATATGGAGGCTCTAGACCCTTCCAGAGCTGAGATATCGAAACTCAAAAATTCGACCCGAAAAAAAAACAACAGTGTTACCCCTTACGTTTTTTTTGAGGGGGCGAAAAAAAAGTTTCCCCAATCTTCTCAAAACTCTGGATTCTGATAGAGGGCCATGAGACTTAAACCTGAGTGCAAATATGGAGGCTCTAGACGCTTCCAGAGCTGAGATATCGAAACTCAAAAATTCGACCCGAAAAAAAAACAACAGTGTTACCCCTTACGTTTTTTTTGAGGGGGCGAAAAAAAAGTTTCCCCAATCTTCTCAAAACTCTGGATTCTGATAGAGGGCCATGAGACTTAAACCTGAGTGCAAATATGGAGGCTCTAGACCCTTCCAGAGCTGAGATATCGAAACTCAAAAATTCGACCCGAAAAAAAAACGACAGTGTTACCCCTTACGTTTTTTTTGGGGGGGCGAAAAAAAAGTTTCCCCAATCTTCTCAAAACTCTGGATTCTGATAGAGGGCCATGAGACTTAAACCTGAGTGCAAATATGGAGGCTCTAGACCCTTCCAGAGCTGAGATATCGAAACTCAAAAATTCGACCCGAAAAAAAAAACGACAGTGTTACCCCTTACGTTTTTTTTTGGGGGGCGAAAAAAAAAGTTTCCCCAATCTTCTCAAAACTCTGGATTCTGATAGAGGGCCATGAGACTTAAACCTGAGTGCAAATATGGAGGCTCTAGACCCTTCCAGAGCTGAGATATCGAAACTCAAATATTCGACCTGAAAAAAAAAACGACAGTGTTACCCCTTACGTTTTTTTTTTGGGGCGAAAAAAAAAGTTTCCCCAATCTTCTCAAAACTCTGGATTCTGATAGAGGGCCATGAGACTTAAACCTGAGTGCAAATATGGAGGCTCTAGACCCTTCCAGAGCTGAGATGTCGAAACCCAAAAATTCGACCCGAAAAAAAAACGACAGTGTTACCCCTTACGTTTTTTTTTGGGGGCGAAAAAAAAAGTTTCCCCAATCTTCTCAAAACTCTGGATTCTGATAGAGGGCCATGAGACTTAAACCTGAGTGCAAATATGGAGGCTCTAGACGCTTCCAGAGCTGAGATATCGAAACTCAAAAATTCGACCCGAAAAAAAAACGACAGTGTTACCCCTTACGTTTTTTTTGGGGGGGGCGAAAAAAAAAGTTTCCCCAATCTTCTCAAAACTCTGGATTCTGATAGAGGGCCATGAGACTTAAACCTGAGTGCAAATATGGAGGCTCTAGACCCTTCTAGAGCTGAGATATCGAAACTCAAAAATTCGACCCGAAAAAAAAACGACAGTGTTACCCCTTACGTTTTTTTTTGGGGGCGAAAAAAAAAGTTTCCCCAATCTTCTCAAAACTCTGGATTCTGATAGAGGGCCATGAGACTTAAACCTGAGTGCAAATATGGAGGCTCTAGACGCTTCCAGAGCTGAGATATCGAAACTCAAAAATTCGACCCGAAAAAAAAACGACAGTGTTACCCCTTACGTTTTTTTTTTTGGGCGAAAAAAAAAGTTTCCCCAATCTTCTCAAAACTCTGGATTCTGATAGAGGGCCATGAGACTTAAACCTGAGTGCAAATATGGAGGCTCTAGACGCTTCCAGAGCTGAGATATCGAAACTCAAAATTTCGACCCGAAAAAAAAACGACAGTGTTACCCCTTACGTTTTTTTTTTGGGCGAAAAAAAAGTTTCCCCAATCTTCTCAAAACTCTGGATTCTGATAGAGGGCCATGAGACTTAAACCTGAGTGCAAATATGGAGGCTCTAGACCCTTCCAGAGCAGAGATATCGAAACTCAAAAATTCGACCCGAAAAAAAAACGACAGTGTTACCCCTTACGTTTTTTTTTTTGGGCGAAAAAAAAAGTTTCCCCAATCTTCTCAAAACTCTGGATTCTGATAGAGGGCCATGAGACTTAAACCTGAGTGCAAATATGGAGGCTCTAGACCCTTCCAGAGCAGAGATATCGAAACTCAAAAATTCGACCCGAAAAAAAAAACGACAGTGTTACCCCTTACGTTTTTTTTTTTGGGCGAAAAAAAAAGTTTCCCCAATCTTCTCAAAACTCTGGATTCTGATAGAGGGCCATAAGACTTAAACCTGAGTGCAAATATGGAGGCTCTAGACCCTTCCAGAGCTGAGATATCGAAACTCAAAAATTCGACCCGAAAAAAAAACGACAGTGTTACCCCTTACGTTTTTTTTGGGGGGGCGAAAAAAAAAGTTTCCCCAATCTTCTCAAAACTCTGGATTCTGATAGAGGGCCATGAGACTTAAACCTGAGTGCAAATATGGAGGCTCTAGACCCTTCCAGAGCTGAGATATCGAAACTCAAAAATTCGACCCGAAAAAAAAACGACAGTGTTACCCCTTACGTTTTTTTTGGGGGGCGAAAAAAAAAGTTTCCCCAATCTTCTCAAAACTCTGGATTCTGATAGAGGGCCATGAGACTTAAACCTGAGTGCAAATATGGAGGCTCTAGACGCTTCCAGAGCTGAGATATCGAAACTCAAAAATTCGACCCGAAAAAAAAACGACAGTGTTACCCCTTACGTTTTTTTTGGGGGGGCGAAAAAAAAAGTTTCCCCAATCTTCTCAAAACTCTGGATTCTGATAGAGGGCCATGAGACTTAAACCTGAGTGCAAATATGGAGGCTCTAGACCCTTCCAGAGCTGAGATATCGAAAATCAAAAATTCGACCCGAAAAAAAAACGACAGTGTTACCCCTTACGTTTTTTTTTGGGGGCGAAAAAAAAAGTTTCCCCAATCTTCTCAAAACTCTGGATTCTGATAGAGGGCCATGAGACTTAAACCTGAGTGCAAATATGGAGGCTCTAGACGCTTCCAGAGCTGAGATATCGAAACTCAAAAATTCGACCCGAAAAAAAAACGACAGTGTTACCCCTTACGTTTTTTTTTTTGGGCGAAAAAAAAAGTTTCCCCAATCTTCTCAAAACTCTGGATTCTGATAGAGGGCCATGAGACTTAAACCTGAGTGCAAATATGGAGGCTCTAGACCCTTCTAGAGCTGAGATATCGAAACTCAAAAATTCGACCCGAAAAAAAAACGACAGTGTTACCCCTTACGTTTTTTTTGGGGGGGCGAAAAAAAAAGTTTCCCCAATCTTCTCAAAACTCTGGATTCTGATAGAGGGCCATGAGACTTAAACCTGAGTGCAAATATGGAGGCTCTAGACCCTTCCAGAGCTGAGATATCGAAACTCAAAAATTCGACCCGAAAAAAAAACGACAGTGTTACCCCTTACGTTTTTTTTTGGGGGCGAAAAAAAAAGTTTCCCCAATCTTCTCAAAACTCTGGATTCTGATAGAGGGCCATGAGACTTAAACCTGAGTGCAAATATGGAGGCTCTAGACGCTTCCAGAGCTGAGATATCGAAACTCAAAAATTCGACCCGAAAAAAAAAACGACAGTGTTACCCCTTACGTTTTTTTTTTTGGGCGAAAAAAAAAGTTTCCCCAATCTTCTCAAAACTCTGGATTCTGATAGAGGGCCATGAGACTTAAACCTGAGTGCAAATATGGAGGCTCTAGACCCTTCCAGAGCAGAGATATCGAAACTCAAAAATTCGACCCGAAAAAAAAACGACAGTGTTACCCCTTACGTTTTTTTTTTGGGCGAAAAAAAAAGTTTCCCCAATCTTCTCAAAACTCTGGATTCTGATAGAGGGCCATGAGACTTAAACCTGAGTGCAAATATGGAGGCTCTAGACCCTTCCAGAGCAGAGATATCGAAACTCAAAAATTCGACCCGAAAAAAAAACGACAGTGTTACCCCTTACGTTTTTTTTTTTGGGCGAAAAAAAAAGTTTCCCCAATCTTCTCAAAACTCTGGATTCTGATAGAGGGCCATAAGACTTAAACCTGAGTGCAAATATGGAGGCTCTAGACCCTTCCAGAGCTGAGATATCGAAACTCAAAAATTCGACCCGAAAAAAAAACGACAGTGTTACCCCTTACGTTTTTTTTGGGGGGGCGAAAAAAAAAGTTTCCCCAATCTTCTCAAAACTCTGGATTCTGATAGAGGGCCATGAGACTTAAACCTGAGTGCAAATATGGAGGCTCTAGACCCTTCCAGAGCTGAGATATCGAAACTCAAAAATTCGACCCGAAAAAAAAACGACAGTGTTACCCCTTACGTTTTTTTTTGGGGGCGAAAAAAAAAGTTTCCCCAATCATCTCAAAACTCTGGATTCTGATAGAGGGCCATGAGACTTAAACCTGAGTGCAAATATGGAGGCTCTAGACCCTTCCAGAGCTGAGATATCGAAACTCAAATATTCGACCTGAAAAAAAAAACGACAGTGTTACCCCTTACGTTTTTTTTTTGGGGCGAAAAAAAAAGTTTCCCCAATCTTCTCAAAACTCTGGATTCTGATAGAGGGCCATGAGACTTAAACCTGAGTGCAAATATGGAGGCTCTAGACCCTTCCAGAGCTGAGATGTCGAAACCCAAAAATTCGACCCGAAAAAAAAACGACAGTGTTACCCCTTACGTTTTTTTTTGGGGGCGAAAAAAAAAGTTTCCCCAATCTTCTCAAAACTCTGGATTCTGATAGAGGGCCATGAGACTTAAACCTGAGTGCAAATATGGAGGCTCTAGACGCTTCCAGAGCTGAGATATCGAAACTCAAAAATTCGACCCGAAAAAAAAACGACAGTGTTACCCCTTACGTTTTTTTTGGGGGGGGCGAAAAAAAAAGTTTCCCCAATCTTCTCAAAACTCTGGATTCTGATAGAGGGCCATGAGACTTAAACCTGAGTGCAAATATGGAGGCTCTAGACCCTTCTAGAGCTGAGATATCGAAACTCAAAAATTCGACCCGAAAAAAAAACGACAGTGTTACCCCTTACGTTTTTTTTTGGGGGCGAAAAAAAAAGTTTCCCCAATCTTCTCAAAACTCTGGATTCTGATAGAGGGCCATGAGACTTAAACCTGAGTGCAAATATGGAGGCTCTAGACGCTTCCAGAGCTGAGATATCGAAACTCAAAAATTCGACCCGAAAAAAAAACGACAGTGTTACCCCTTACGTTTTTTTTTTTGGGCGAAAAAAAAAGTTTCCCCAATCTTCTCAAAACTCTGGATTCTGATAGAGGGCCATGAGACTTAAACCTGAGTGCAAATATGGAGGCTCTAGACGCTTCCAGAGCTGAGATATCGAAACTCAAAATTTCGACCCGAAAAAAAAACGACAGTGTTACCCCTTACGTTTTTTTTTTGGGCGAAAAAAAAGTTTCCCCAATCTTCTCAAAACTCTGGATTCTGATAGAGGGCCATGAGACTTAAACCTGAGTGCAAATATGGAGGCTCTAGACCCTTCCAGAGCAGAGATATCGAAACTCAAAAATTCGACCCGAAAAAAAAACGACAGTGTTACCCCTTACGTTTTTTTTTTTGGGCGAAAAAAAAAGTTTCCCCAATCTTCTCAAAACTCTGGATTCTGATAGAGGGCCATGAGACTTAAACCTGAGTGCAAATATGGAGGCTCTAGACCCTTCCAGAGCAGAGATATCGAAACTCAAAAATTCGACCCGAAAAAAAAAACGACAGTGTTACCCCTTACGTTTTTTTTTTTGGGCGAAAAAAAAAGTTTCCCCAATCTTCTCAAAACTCTGGATTCTGATAGAGGGCCATAAGACTTAAACCTGAGTGCAAATATGGAGGCTCTAGACCCTTCCAGAGCTGAGATATCGAAACTCAAAAATTCGACCCGAAAAAAAAACGACAGTGTTACCCCTTACGTTTTTTTTGGGGGGGCGAAAAAAAAAGTTTCCCCAATCTTCTCAAAACTCTGGATTCTGATAGAGGGCCATGAGACTTAAACCTGAGTGCAAATATGGAGGCTCTAGACCCTTCCAGAGCTGAGATATCGAAACTCAAAAATTCGACCCGAAAAAAAAACGACAGTGTTACCCCTTACGTTTTTTTTGGGGGGCGAAAAAAAAAGTTTCCCCAATCTTCTCAAAACTCTGGATTCTGATAGAGGGCCATGAGACTTAAACCTGAGTGCAAATATGGAGGCTCTAGACGCTTCCAGAGCTGAGATATCGAAACTCAAAAATTCGACCCGAAAAAAAAACGACAGTGTTACCCCTTACGTTTTTTTTGGGGGGGCGAAAAAAAAAGTTTCCCCAATCTTCTCAAAACTCTGGATTCTGATAGAGGGCCATGAGACTTAAACCTGAGTGCAAATATGGAGGCTCTAGACCCTTCCAGAGCTGAGATATCGAAAATCAAAAATTCGACCCGAAAAAAAAACGACAGTGTTACCCCTTACGTTTTTTTTTGGGGGCGAAAAAAAAAGTTTCCCCAATCTTCTCAAAACTCTGGATTCTGATAGAGGGCCATGAGACTTAAACCTGAGTGCAAATATGGAGGCTCTAGACGCTTCCAGAGCTGAGATATCGAAACTCAAAAATTCGACCCGAAAAAAAAACGACAGTGTTACCCCTTACGTTTTTTTTTTTGGGCGAAAAAAAAAGTTTCCCCAATCTTCTCAAAACTCTGGATTCTGATAGAGGGCCATGAGACTTAAACCTGAGTGCAAATATGGAGGCTCTAGACCCTTCTAGAGCTGAGATATCGAAACTCAAAAATTCGACCCGAAAAAAAAACGACAGTGTTACCCCTTACGTTTTTTTTGGGGGGGCGAAAAAAAAAGTTTCCCCAATCTTCTCAAAACTCTGGATTCTGATAGAGGGCCATGAGACTTAAACCTGAGTGCAAATATGGAGGCTCTAGACCCTTCCAGAGCTGAGATATCGAAACTCAAAAATTCGACCCGAAAAAAAAACGACAGTGTTACCCCTTACGTTTTTTTTTGGGGGCGAAAAAAAAAGTTTCCCCAATCTTCTCAAAACTCTGGATTCTGATAGAGGGCCATGAGACTTAAACCTGAGTGCAAATATGGAGGCTCTAGACGCTTCCAGAGCTGAGATATCGAAACTCAAAAATTCGACCCGAAAAAAAAAACGACAGTGTTACCCCTTACGTTTTTTTTTTTGGGCGAAAAAAAAAGTTTCCCCAATCTTCTCAAAACTCTGGATTCTGATAGAGGGCCATGAGACTTAAACCTGAGTGCAAATATGGAGGCTCTAGACCCTTCCAGAGCAGAGATATCGAAACTCAAAAATTCGACCCGAAAAAAAAACGACAGTGTTACCCCTTACGTTTTTTTTTTGGGCGAAAAAAAAAGTTTCCCCAATCTTCTCAAAACTCTGGATTCTGATAGAGGGCCATGAGACTTAAACCTGAGTGCAAATATGGAGGCTCTAGACCCTTCCAGAGCAGAGATATCGAAACTCAAAAATTCGACCCGAAAAAAAAACGACAGTGTTACCCCTTACGTTTTTTTTTTTGGGCGAAAAAAAAAGTTTCCCCAATCTTCTCAAAACTCTGGATTCTGATAGAGGGCCATAAGACTTAAACCTGAGTGCAAATATGGAGGCTCTAGACCCTTCCAGAGCTGAGATATCGAAACTCAAAAATTCGACCCGAAAAAAAAACGACAGTGTTACCCCTTACGTTTTTTTTGGGGGGGCGAAAAAAAAAGTTTCCCCAATCTTCTCAAAACTCTGGATTCTGATAGAGGGCCATGAGACTTAAACCTGAGTGCAAATATGGAGGCTCTAGACCCTTCCAGAGCTGAGATATCGAAACTCAAAAATTCGACCCGAAAAAAAAACGACAGTGTTACCCCTTACGTTTTTTTTTGGGGGCGAAAAAAAAAGTTTCCCCAATCATCTCAAAACTCTGGATTCTGATAGAGGGCCATGAGACTTAAACCTGAGTGCAAATATGGAGGCTCTAGACGCTTCCAGAGCTGAGATATCGAAACTCAAAAATTCGACCCGAAAAAAAAACGACAGTGTTACCCCTTACGTTTTTTTTGGGGGGGCGAAAAAAAAAGTTTCCCCAATCTTCTCAAAACTCTGGATTCTGATAGAGGGCCATGAGACTTAAACCTGAGTGCAAATATGGAGGCTCTAGACCCTTCCAGAGCTGAGATATCGAAAATCAAAAATTCGACCCGAAAAAAAAACGACAGTGTTACCCCTTACGTTTTTTTTTTGGGGGCAAAAAAAAAAGTTTCCCCAATCTTCTCAAAACTCTGGATTCTGATAGAGGGCCATGAGACTTAAACCTGAGTGCAAATATGGAGGCTCTAGACCCTTCCAGAGCTGAGATATCGAAACTCAAAAATTCGACCCGAAAAAAAAAACGACAGTGTTACCCCTTACGTTTTTTTTTTTGGGCGAAAAAAAAAGTTTCCCCAATCTTCTCAAAACTCTGGATTCTGATAGAGGGCCATGAGACTTAAACCTGAGTGCAAATATGGAGGCTCTAGACCCTTCCAGAGCTGAGATATCGAAACTCAAAAATTCGACCCGAAAAAAAAACGACAGTGTTACCCCTTACGTTTTTTTTGGGGGGGGCGAAAAAAAAAGTTTCCCCAATCTTCTCAAAACTCTGGATTCTGATAGAGGGCCATGAGACTTAAACCTGAGTGCGAATATGGAGGCTCTAGACCCTTCCAGAGCTGAGATATCGAAACTCAAAAATTCGACCCGAAAAAAAAACGACAGTGTTACCCCTTACGTTTTTTTTTGGGGGCGAAAAAAAAAGTTTCCCCAATCTTCTCAAAACTCTGGATTCTGATAGAGGGCCATGAGACTTAAACCTGAGTGCAAATATGGAGGCTCTAGACCCTTCCAGAGCTGAGATATCGAAACTCAAAAATTCGACTCGAAAAAAAAAACGACAGTGTTACCCCTTACGTTTTTTTTTTGGGGTGAAAAAAAAAGTTTCCCCAATCTTCTCAAAACTCTGGATTCTGATAGAGGGCCATGAGACTTAAACCTGAGTGCAAATATGGAGGCTCTAGACCCTTCCAGAGCTGAGATATCGAAACTCAAAAATTCGACCCGAAAAAAAAACGACAGTGTTACCCCTTACGTTTTTTTTTTTTGGGGCGAAAAAAAAAGTTTCCCCAATCTTCTCAAAACTCTAGCTTCTGATAGAGGGCCATGAGACTTAAACCTGAGTGCAAATATGGAGGCTCTAGACCCTTCCAGAGCTGAGATATCGAAACTCAAAAATTCGACCCGAAAAAAAAACGACAGTGTTACCCCTTACGTTTTTTTTTTTTGGGCGAAAAAAAAAGTTTCCCCAATCTTCTCAAAACTCTGGATTCTGATAGAGGGCCATGAGACTTAAACCTGAGTGCAAATATGGAGGCTCTAGACCCTTCCAGAGCTGAGATATCGAAACTCAAAAATTCGACCCGAAAAAAAACCGACAGTGTTACCCCTTACGTTTTTTTTGGGGGGGCGGAAAAAAAAAGTTTCCCCAATCTTCTCAAAACTCTGGATTCCGATAGAGGGCCATGAGACTTAAACCTGAGTGCAAATATGGAGGCTCTAGACCCTTCCAGAGCTGAGATATCGAAACTCAAAAATTCGACCTGAAAAAAAACGACAGTGTTACCCCTTACGTTTTTTTTGGGGGGGTGAAAAAAAAAGTTTCCCCAATCTTCTCAAAACTCTGGATTCTGATAGAGGGCCATGAGACTTAAACCTGAGTGCAAATATGGAGGCTCTAGACCCTTCCAGAGCAGAGATATCGAAACTCAAAAATTCGACCCGAAAAAAAAACGACAGTGTTACCCCTTACGTTTTTTTTTTTTTTGGGCGAAAAAAAAGTTTCCCCAATCTTCTCAAAACTCTGGATTCTGATAGAGGGCCATGAGACTTAAACCTGAGTGCAAATATGGAGGCTCTAGACCCTTCCAGAGCTGAGATATTGGGATATTTATAATGGCATAAATGCTACATGGGATCTCAAAATCTCAGCTCTGGAAGGTGTTGTGTGAAATGATGCAATTTATTTTATGATAACCATATGTAAACTGCTTGTAAAACTTTATAAACAGTCTTTTATGTAAAACAGCTTTTATATGAAAAAAATATGTAAACTGCTTGTAAAGACTTTATAAACAGTCTTTCATGTAGAACAGCTTTTATAAAACCATATGTAAAGGCATTATAGATAGTCTTGTGTTATACAGTTTTTATACGTAAATTTTTTATTAAAAAGACAGAAACATATTGTCACAATGTTTATTGGTTTTATAAGAAAGACACAGAAACATATTGTAACAAATGTTTATTGGTTTTATAAGAAAGACACAAATGTATTGTAACAAAATACTTTATTAATACAATGTAACCAGTATTATGCATGTGAGTAGTAAAGGAAAAATGTATTACCTTAATGTTGTGTTCTAGACTAAAAGGAGAAGGAGGCTGAGAAACCATGCGAGGAGAAGGAAGATCAAGATAAAGAAGGCCTTTTATAGGAGATTGTTGAAGGGATTAAAAGAGTTAAACTTGGATCCAGGACTAGGATCGGACAGATTGTGCATATGACTTGATTATGTAAGAGAGAGGTGTGACATGTAAATGTATTATAAAATGTACATTGAAATGTATGGGGTTTGACTCTGGAAACTGGACCAGACTCTCCATTGTTTGATGATCCAAGCCTGACAACTGCTGGTGTAACTTGTGAACTGCATTTATTGAACTAATTTTGTTAAACTGTCTGAAAGAAAAACTTTGGAAAACTCTATACAATAAAAATACAAATAATAGATAAAAGAAGTTTGCCTGCCAAGAGTCTCTGCTTGCAGTAAAGAACTTAGCCACGGAGGGGTCTTTCTACTGGGGTGTAAGTATGAATTTGTGTACTTAATATCTAATGTAGAATTTGACCATCTTTACCTTACCTGAGAATAAACAAAATAAGGTAGAAGGTAAATGATTTATAACTAGGATAGATCTAATACCATAAAACAAAGGGTCTAGAGCCTCCATTTTTGCACTCAGGTGTAAGTCCCATGGCCCTCTATCAGAATCCAGAGTTTCAAGAAGATCAGAGGAACTCAAAATTTCGACCCCCCCAAAAAATGACAGTGGTACGTAACCCTTTCGTTTTTTTTGGTACGAAAAAATAAAATTCTCCAATCTTCTTGAAACTCTGGATTCTGATAGAGGGCCACAAGACTTGGAAATGAGTGCAAAAATGGAGGCTCTAGACCCTTCCAGAGCTAAGATATCAAAACTCAAAAATTCGACCCGAAAAAAAAAACGACAGTGTTACCCCTTACGTTTTTTTTTTGGGCGAAAAAAAAAGTTTCCCCAATCTTCTCAAAACTCTGGATTCTGATAGAGGACCATGAGACTTAAACCTGAGTGCAAATATGGAGGCTCTAGACCCTTCCAGAGCTGAGATATCGAAACTCAAAAATTCGACCCGAAAAAAAAACGACAGTGTTACCCCTTACGTTTTTTTTGGGGGGGCGAAAAAAAAAGTTTCCCCAATCTTCTCAAAACTCTGGATTCTGATAGAGGGCCATGAGACTTAAACCTGAGTGCAAATATGGAGGCTCTAGACCCTTCCAGAGCAGATATATCGAAACTCAAAAATTCGACCCGAAAAAAAAAACGACAGTGTTACCCCTTACGTTTTTTTTTGGGGGCGAAAAAAAAAGTTTCCCCAATCTTCTCAAAACTCTGGATTCTGATAGAGGGCCATGAGACTTAAACCTGAGTGCAAATATGGAGGCTCTAGACCCTTCCAGAGCTGAGATATCGAAACTCAAAAAATCGACCCGAAAAAAAAACGACAGTGTTACCCCTTACGTTTTTTTTTTGGGGCGAAAAAAAAAGTTTCCCCAATCTTCTCAAAACTCTGGATTCTGATAGAGGGCCATGAGACTTAAACCTGAGTGCAAATATGGAGGCTCTAGACCCTTCCAGAGCTGAGATATCGAAACTCAAAAATTCGACCCGAAAAAAAAACGACAGTGTTACCCCTTACGTTTTTTTTTGGGGGCGAAAAAAAAGTTTCCCCAATCTTCTCAAAACTCTGGATTCTGATAGAGGGCCATGAGACTTAAACCTGAGTGCAAATATGGAGGCTCTAGACCCTTCCAGAGCTGAGATATCGAAACTCAAAAATTCGACCCGAAAAAAAAACGACAGTGTTACCCCTTACGTTTTTTTTTTTGGGCGAAAAAAAAAGTTTCCCCAATCTTCTCAAAACTCTGGATTCTGATAGAGGGCCATGAGACTTAAACCTGAGTGCAAATATGGAGGCTCTAGACCCTTCCAGAGCAGAGATATCGAAACTCAAAAATTCGACCCGAAAAAAAAACGACAGTGTTACCCCTTACGTTTTTTTTTTTGGGCGAAAAAAAAAGTTTCCCCAATCTTCTCAAAACTCTGGATTCTGATAGAGGGCCATGAGACTTAAACCTGAGTGCAAATATGGAGGCTCTAGACCCTTCCAGAGCAGAGATATCGAAACTCAAAAATTCGACCCGAAAAAAAAACGACAGTGTTACCCCTTACGTTTTTTTTTTGGGCGAAAAAAAAAGTTTCCCCAATCTTCTCAAAACTCTGGATTCTGATAGAGGGCCATAAGACTTAAACCTGAGTGCAAATATGGAGGCTCTAGACCCTTCCAGAGCTGAGATATCGAAACTCAAAAATTCGACCCGAAAAAAAAACGACAGTGTTACCCCTTACGTTTTTTTTTTTGGGCGAAAAAAAAAGTTTCCCCAATCTTCTCAAAACTCTGGATTCTGATAGAGGGCCATGAGACTTAAACCTGAGTGCAAATATGGAGGCTCTAGACCCTTCCAGAGCTGAGATATCGAAACTCAAAAATTCGACCCGAAAAAAAACGACAGTGTTACCCCATACGTTTTTTTTGGGGGCGAAAAAAAAAGTTTCCCCAATCTTCTCAAAACTCTGGATTCTGATAGAGGGCCATGAGACTTAAACCTGAGTGCAAATATGGAGGCTCTAGACCCTTCCAGAGCTGAGATATCGAAACTCAAAAATTCGACACGAAAAAAAAAACGACAGTGTTACCCCTTACGTTTTTTTTTTTGGGCGAAAAAAAAAGTTTCCCCAATCTTCTCAAAACTCTGGATTCTGATAGAGGACCATGAGACTTAAACCTGAGTGCAAATATGGAGGCTCTAGACCCTTCCAGAGCTGAGATATCGAAACTCAAAAATTCGACCCGAAAAAAAAACGACAGTGTTACCCCTTACGTTTTTTTTGGGGGGGCGAAAAAAAAAGTTTCCCCAATCTTCTCAAAACTCTGGATTCTGATAGAGGGCCATGAGACTTAAACCTGAGTGCAAATATGGAGGCTCTAGACCCTTCCAGAGCTGAGATATCGAAACTCAAAAATTCGACCCGAAAAAAAAAAACGACAGTGTTACCCCTTACGTTTTTTTTTTGGGGGCGAAAAAAAAAGTTTCCCCAATCTTCTCAAAACTCTGGATTCTGATAGAGGGCCATGAGACTTAAACCTGAGTGCAAATATGGAGGCTCTAGACCCTTCCAGAGCTGAGATATCGAAACTCAAAAATTCGACCCGAAAAAAAAACGACAGTGTTACCCCTTACGTTTTTTTTTTTGGGCGAAAAAAAAAGTTTCCCCAATCTTCTCAAAACTCTGGATTCTGATAGAGGGCCATGAGACTTAAACCTGAGTGCAAATATGGAGGCTCTAGACCCTTCCAGAGCAGAGATATCGAAACTCAAAAATTCGACCCGAAAAAAAAACGACAGTGTTACCCCTTACGTTTTTTTTTTTGGGCGAAAAAAAAAGTTTCCCCAATCTTCTCAAAACTCTGGATTCTGATAGAGGGCCATGAGACTTAAACCTGAGTGCAAATATGGAGGCTCTAGACCCTTCCAGAGCAGAGATATCGAAACTCAAAAATTCGACCCGAAAAAAAAACGACAGTGTTACCCCTTACGTTTTTTTTTTGGGGCGAAAAAAAAAGTTTCCCCAATCTTCTCAAAACTCTGGATTCTGATAGAGGGCCATAAGACTTAAACCTGAGTGCAAATATGGAGGCTCTAGACCCTTCCAGAGCTGAGATATCGAAACTCAAAAATTCGACCCGAAAAAAAAACGACAGTGTTACCCCTTACGTTTTTTTTGGGGGGGCGAAAAAAAAAGTTTCCCCAATCTTCTCAAAACTCTGGATTCTGATAGAGGGCCATGAGACTTAAACCTGAGTGCAAATATGGAGGCTCTAGACCCTTCCAGAGCTGAGATATCGAAACTCAAAAATTCGACCCGAAAAAAAAACGACAGTGTTACCCCTTACGTTTTTTTTTGGGGGCGAAAAAAAAAGTTTCCCCAATCTTCTCAAAACTCTGGATTCTGATAGAGGGCCATGAGACTTAAACCTGAGTGCAAATATGGAGGCTCTAGACGCTTCCAGAGCTGAGATATCGAAACTCAAAAATTCGACCCGAAAAAAAAAACGACAGTGTTACCCCTTACGTTTTTTTTGGGGGGGGCGAAAAAAAAAGTTTCCCCAATCTTCTCAAAACTCTGGATTCTGATAGAGGGCCATGAGACTTAAACCTGAGTGCAAATATGGAGGCTCTAGACCCTTCCAGAGCTGAGATATCGAAACTCAAAAATTCGACCCGAAAAAAAAACGACTGTTACCCCTTACGTTTTTTTTTTGGGGCGAAAAAAAAAGTTTCCCCAATCTTCTCAAAACTCTGGATTCTGATAGAGGGCCATGAGACTTAAACCTGAGTGCAAATATGGAGGCTCTAGACCCTTCCAGAGCTGAGATATCGAAACTCAAAAATTCGACCCGAAAAAAAAACGACAGTGTTACCCCTTACGTTTTTTTTGGGGGGCGAAAAAAAAGTTTCCCCAATCTTCTCAAAACTCTGGATTCTGATAGAGGGCCATGAGACTTAAACCTGAGTGCAAATATGGAGGCTCTAGACCCTTCCAGAGCTGAGATATCGAAACTCAAAAATTCGACCCGAAAAAAAAACGACAGTGTTACCCCTTACGTTTTTTTTTTTGGGCGAAAAAAAAAGTTTCCCCAATCTTCTCAAAACTCTGGATTCTGATAGAGGGCCATGAGACTTAAACCTGAGTGCAAATATGGAGGCTCTAGACCCTTCCAGAGCTGAGATATCGAAACTCAAAAATTCGACCCGAAAAAAAACGACAGTGTTACCCCTTACGTTTTTTATTGGGGGCGAAAAAAAAAGTTTCCCCAATCTTCTCAAAACTCTGGATTCTGATAGAGGGCCATGAGACTTAAACCTGAGTGCAAATATGGAGGCTCTAGACCCTTCCAGAGCTGAGATATCGAAACTCAAAAATTCGACACGAAAAAAAAAACGACAGTGTTACCCCTTACGTTTTTTTTTTTGGGCGAAAAAAAAAGTTTCCCCAATCTTCTCAAAACTCTGGATTCTGATAGAGGGCCATGAGACTTAAACCTGAGTGCAAATATGGAGGCTCTAGACCCTTCCAGAGCTGAGATATCGAAACTCAAAAATTCGACCCGAAAAAAAAAACGACAGTGTTACCCCTTACGTTTTTTTTGGGGGGGCGAAAAAAAAAGTTTCCCCAATCTTCTCAAAACTCTGGATTCTGATAGAGGGCCATGAGACTTAAACCTGAGTGCAAATATGGAGGCTCTAGACCCTTCCAGAGCTGAGATATCGAAACTCAAAAATTCGACCCGAAAAAAAAACGACAGTGTTACCCCTTACGTTTTTTTTTGGGGGCGAAAAAAAAAGTTTCCCCAATCTTCTCAAAACTCTGGATTCTGATAGAGGGCCATGAGACTTAAACCTGAGTGCAAATATGGAGGCTCTAGACGCTTCCAGAGCTGAGATATCGAAACTCAAAAATTCGACCCGAAAAAAAAAACGACAGTGTTACCCCTTACGTTTTTTTTGGGGGGGCGAAAAAAAAGTTTCCCCAATCTTCTCAAAACTCTGGATTCTGATAGAGGGCCATGAGACTTAAACCTGAGTGCAAATATGGAGGCTCTAGACCCTTCCAGAGCTGAGATATCGAAACTCAAAAATTCGACCCGAAAAAAAAAAACGACAGTGTTACCCCTTACGTTTTTTTTGGGGGGGCGAAAAAAAAAGTTTCCCCAATCTTCTCAAAACTCTGGATTCTGATAGAGGGCCATAAGACTTAAACCTGAGTGCAAATATGGAGGCTCTAGACCCTTCCAGAGCTGAGATATCGAAACTCAAAAATTCGACCCGAAAAAAAAAACGACAGTGTTACCCCTTACGTTTTTTTTGGGGGGGCGAAAAAAAAAGTTTCCCCAATCTTCTCAAAACTCTGGATTCTGATAGAGGGCCATGAGACTTAAACCTGAGTGCAAATATGGAGGCTCTAGACCCTTCCAGAGCTGAGATATCGAAACTCAAAAATTCGACCCGAAAAAAAAACGACAGTGTTACCCCTTACGTTTTTTTTTGGGGGCGAAAAAAAAAGTTTCCCCAATCTTCTCAAAACTCTGGATTCTGATAGAGGGCCATGAGACTTAAACCTGAGTGCAAATATGGAGGCTCTAGACGCTTCCAGAGCTGAGATATCGAAACTCAAAAATTCGACCCGAAAAAAAAACGACAGTGTTACCCCTTACGTTTTTTTTGGGGGGGCGAAAAAAAAGTTTCCCCAATCTTCTCAAAACTCTGGATTCTGATAGAGGGCCATGAGACTTAAACCTGAGTGCAAATATGGAGGCTCTAGACCCTTCCAGAGCTGAGATATCGAAACTCAAAAATTCGACCCGAAAAAAAAAACGACAGTGTTACCCCTTACGTTTTTTTTGGGGGGGCGAAAAAAAAAGTTTCCCCAATCTTCTCAAAACTCTGGATTCTGATAGAGGGCCATGAGACTTAAACCTGAGTGCAAATATGGAGGCTCTAGACCCTTCCAGAGCTGAGATATCGAAACTCAAAAATTCGACCCGAAAAAAAAACGACAGTGTTACCCCTTACGTTTTTTTTGGGGGGGCGAAAAAAAAAGTTTCCCCAATCTTCTCAAAACTCTGGATTCTGATAGAGGGCCATGAGACTTAAACCTGAGTGCAAATATGGAGGCTCTAGACCCTTCCAGAGCTGAGATATCGAAACTCAAAAATTCGACCCGAAAAAAAAACGACAGTGTTACCCCTTACGTTTTTTTTGGGGGGGCGAAAAAAAAAGTTTCCCCAATCTTCTCAAAACTCTGGATTCTGATAGAGGGCCATGAGACTTAAACCTGAGTGCAAATATGGAGGCTCTAGACCCTTCCAGAGCTGAGATATCGAAACTCAAAAATTCGACCCGAAAAAAAAACGACAGTGTTACCCCTTACGTTTTTTTTTGGGGGCGAAAAAAAAAGTTTCCCCAATCTTCTCAAAACTCTGGATTCTGATAGAGGGCCATGAGACTTAAACCTGAGTGCAAATATGGAGGCTCTAGACGCTTCCAGAGCTGAGATATCGAAACTCAAAAATTCGACCCGAAAAAAAAAACGACAGTGTTACCCCTTACGTTTTTTTTGGGGGGGCGAAAAAAAAAGTTTCCCCAATCTTCTCAAAACTCTGGATTCTGATAGAGGGCCATGAGACTTAAACCTGAGTGCAAATATGGAGGCTCTAGACCCTTCCAGAGCTGAGATATCGAAACTCAAAAATTCGACCCGAAAAAAAAACGACAGTGTTACCCCTTACGTTTTTTTTTGGGGGCGAAAAAAAAAGTTTCCCCAATCTTCTCAAAACTCTGGATTCTGATAGAGGGCCATGAGACTTAAACCTGAGTGCAAATATGGAGGCTCTAGACGCTTCCAGAGCTGAGATATCGAAACTCAAAAATTCGACCCGAAAAAAAAACGACAGTGTTACCCCTTACGTTTTTTTTGGGGGGGCGAAAAAAAAAGTTTCCCCAATCTTCTCAAAACTCTGGATTCTGATAGAGGGCCATGAGAATTAAACCTGAGTGCAAATATGGAGGCTCTAGACCCTTCCAGAGCTGAGATATCGAAACTCAAAAATTCGACCCGAAAAAAAAACGACAGTGTTACCCCTTACGTTTTTTTTTTTTGGGGCGAAAAAAAAAAGTTTCCCCAATCTTCTCAAAACTCTGGATTCTGATAGAGGGCCATGAGACTTAAACCTGAGTGCAAATATGGAGGCTCTAGACCCTTCCAGAGCTGAGATATCGAAATTCAAAAATTCGACCCGAAAAAAAAAACGACAGTGTTACCCCTTACGTTTTTTTTGGGGGGGCGAAAAAAAAAGTTTCCCCAATCTTCTCAAAACTCTGGATTCTGATAGAGGGCCATGAGACTTAAACCTGAGTGCAAATATGGAGGCTCTAGACCCTTCCAGAGCTGAGATATCGAAACTCAAAAATTCGACCCGAAAAAAAAAACGACAGTGTTACCCCTTACGTTTTTTTTGGGGGGGCGAAAAAAAAAGTTTCCCCAATCTTCTCAAAACTCTGGATTCTGATAGAGGGCCATGAGACTTAAACCTGAGTGCAAATATGGAGGCTCTAGACCCTTCCAGAGCTGAGATATCGAAACTCAAAAATTCGACCCGAAAAAAAAACGACAGTGTTACCCCTTACGTTTTTTTTTGGGGGCGAAAAAAAAAGTTTCCCCAATCTTCTCAAAACTCTGGATTCTGATAGAGGGCCATGAGACTTAAACCTGAGTGCAAATATGGAGGCTCTAGACGCTTCCAGAGCTGAGATATCGAAACTCAAAAATTCGACCCGAAAAAAAAACGACAGTGTTACCCCTTACGTTTTTTTTTGGGGGGGCGAAAAAAAAAAGTTTCCCCAATCTTCTCAAAACTCTGGATTCTGATAGAGGGCCATGAGACTTAAACCTGAGTGCAAATATGGAGGCTCTAGACCCTTCCAGAGCTGAGATATCGAAACTCAAAAATTCGACCCGAAAAAAAAACGACAGTGTTACCCCTTACGTTTTTTTTTTTGGGGCAAAAAAAAAAGTTTCCCCAATCTTCTCAAAACTCTGGATTCTGATAGAGGGCCATGAGACTTAAACCTGAGTGCAAATATGGAGGCTCTAGACCCTTCCAGAGCTGAGATATCGAAACTCAAAAATTCTACCCGAAAAAAAAACGACAGTGTTACCCCTTACGTTTTTTTTTGGGGGGCGAAAAAAAAGTTTCCCCAATCTTCTCAAAACTCTGGATTCTGATAGAGGGCCATGAGACTTAAACCTGAGTGCAAATATGGAGGCTCTAGACCCTTCCAGAGCTGAGATATCGAAACTCAAAAATTCGACCCGAAAAAAAAACGACAGTGTTACCCCTTACGTTTTTTTTGGGGGGCGAAAAAAAAAGCTTCCCCAATCTTCTCAAAACTCTGGATTCTGATAGAGGGCCATGAGACTTAAACCTGAGTGAAAATATGGAGGCTCTAGACCCTTCCAGAGCTGAGATATCGAAACTCAAAAATTCGACCCGAAAAAAAAACGACAGTGTTACCCCATACGTTTTTTTTTTTGGGCGACAAAAAAAGTTTCCCCAATCTTCTCAAAACTCTGGATTCTGATAGAGGGCCATGAGACTTAAACCTGAGTGCAAATATGGAGGCTCTAGACCCTTCCAGAGCTGAGATATCGAAACTCAAAAATTCGACCCGAAAAAAAAACGACAGTGTTACCCCTTACGTTTTTTTTGGGGGGGCGAAAAAAAAAGTTTCCCCAATCTTCTCAAAACTCTGGATTCTGATAGAGGGCCATGAGACTTAAACCTGAGTGCAAATATGGAGGCTCTAGACCCTTCCAGAGCTGAGATATCGAAACTCAAAAATTCGACCCGAAAAAAAAACGACAGTGTTACCCCTTACGTTTTTTTTGGGGGGGCGAAAAAAAAAGTTTCCCCAATCTTCTCAAAACTCTGGATTCTGATAGAGGGCCATGAGACTTAAACCTGAGTGCAAATATGGAGGCTCTAGACCCTTCCAGAGCAGAGATATCGAAACTCAAAAATTCGACCCGAAAAAAAAACGACAGTGTTACCCCTTACTTTTTTTTTGGGGGGGCGAAAAAAAAAGTTTCCCCAATCTTCTCAAAACTCTGGATTCTGATAGAGGGCCATGAGACTTAAACCTGAGTGCAAATATGGAGGCTCTAGACCCTTCCAGAGCTGAGATATCGAAACTCAAAAATTCGACCCGAAAAAAAACGACAGTGTTACCCCTTACGTTTTTTTTTGGGGGCGAAAAAAAAAGTTTCCCCAATCTTCTCAAAACTCTGGATTCTGATAGAGGGCCATGAGACTTAAACCTGAGTGCAAATATGGAGGCTCTAGACCCATCCAGAGCTGAGATATCGAAACTCAAAAATTAGACCCGAAAAAAAAAACGACAGTGTTACCCCTTACGTTTTTTTTTGGGCGAAAAAAAAAGTTTCCCCAATCTTCTCAAAACTCTGGATTCTGATAGAGGGCCATGAGACTTAAACCTGAGTGCAAATATGGAGGCTTTAGACCCTTCCAGAGCTGAGATATCGAAACTCAAAAATTCGACCCGAAAAAAAAAACGACAGTGTTACCCCTTACGTTTTTTTGGGGGGAGCGAAAAAAAAGTTTCCCCAATCTTCTCAAAACTCTGGATTCTGATAGAGGGCCATGAGACTTAAACCTGAGTGCGAATATGGAGGCTCTAGGCCCTTCCAGAGCTGAGATATCGAAACTCAAAAATTCGACCCAAAAAAAAAAACGACAGTGTTACCCCTTACGTTTTTTTTTTTGGGTGAAAAAAAAAGTTTCCCCAATCTTCTCAAAACTCTGGATTCTGATAGAGGGCCATGAGACTTAAACCTGAGTGCGAATATGGAGGCTCTAGACCCTTCCAGAGCTGAGATATCGAAACTCAAAAATTCGACCCGAAAAAAACCCGACAGTGTTACCCCTTACGTTTTTTTTGTGGATGAAAAAAAAGTTTCCCCAATCTTCTCAAAACTCTGGATTCTGATAGAGGGCCATGAGACTTAAACCTGAGTGCAAATATGGAGGCTCTAGACCCTTCCAGAGCTGAGATATCGAAACTCAAAAATTCGACCCGAAAAAAAAACCGACAGTGTTACCCCTTACGTTTTTTTTTTTGGGTGAAAAAAAAAGTTTCCCCAATCTTCTCAAAACTCTGGATTCTGATAGAGGGCCATGAGACTTAAACCTGAGTGCAAATATGCAGGCTCTAGACCCTTCCAGAGCTGAGATATCGAAACTCAAAAATTCGACCCGAAAAAAAAAAAACGACAGTGTTACCCCTTACGTTTTTTTTTTTTTGGGCAAAAAAAAAGTTTCCCCAATCTTCTCAAAACTCTGGATTCTGATAGAGGGCCATGAGACTTAAACCTGAGTGCAAATATGGAGGCTCTAGACCCTTCCAGAGCTGAGATATCGAAACTCAAAAATTCGACCCGAAAAAAAAAACGACAGTGTTACCCCTTACGTTTTTTTTTTTTGGGGCGAAAAAAAAAAGTTTCCCCAATCTTCTCAAAACTCTGGATTCTGATAGAGGGCCATGAGACTTAAACCTGAGTGCAAAAATGGAGGCTCTAGACCTTTCCAGAGCTGAGATATCGAAACTCAAAAATTCGACCCGAAAAAAACCCGACAGTGTTACCCCTTACGTTTTTTTTGTGGATGAAAAAAAAAAGTTTCCCCAATCTTCTCAAAACTCTGGATTCTGATAGAGGGCCATGAGACTTAAACCTGAGTGCAAATATGGAGGCTCTAGACCCTTCCAGAGCTGAGATATCGAAACTCAAAAATTCGACCCGAAAAAAAAAAACGACAGTGTTACCCCTTACGTTTTTTTTTTTGGGCGAAAAAAAAAGTTTCCCCAATCTTCTCAAAACTCTGGATTCTGATAGAGGGCCATGAGACTAGAACCTAAATGCAAATATGGAGGCTCTAGACCCTTCCAGAGCTGAGATATCGAAACACAAAAATTCGACCCGAAAAAAAAAACGACAGTGTTACCCCTTACGTTTTTTTTGGGGGGGCGAAAAAAAAAGTTTCCCCAATCTTCTCAAAACTCTGGATTCTGATAGAGGGCCATAAGACTTAAACCTGAGTGCAAATATGGAGGCTCTAGACCCTTCCAGAGCTGAGATATCGAAACTCAAAAATTCGACCCGAAAAAAAAACGACAGTGTTACCCCTTACGTTTTTTTTGGGGGGGCGAAAAAAAAAGTTTCCCCAATCTTCTCAAAACTCTGGATTCTGATAGAGGGCCATGAGACTTAAACCTGAGTGCAAATATGGAGGCTCTAGACCCTTCCAGAGCTGAGATATCGAAACTCAAAAATTCGACCCGAAAAAAAAACGACAGTGTTACCCCTTACGTTTTTTTTTGGGGGCGAAAAAAAAAGTTTCCCCAATCTTCTCAAAACTCTGGATTCTGATAGAGGGCCATGAGACTTAAACCTGAGTGCAAATATGGAGGCTCTAGACGCTTCCAGAGCTGAGATATCGAAACTCAAAAATTCGACCCGAAAAAAAAACGACAGTGTTACCCCTTACGTTTTTTTTGGGGGGGCGAAAAAAAAGTTTCCCCAATCTTCTCAAAACTCTGGATTCTGATAGAGGGCCATGAGACTTAAACCTGAGTGCAAATATGGAGGCTCTAGACCCTTCCAGAGCTGAGATATCGAAACTCAAAAATTCGACCCGAAAAAAAAAAACGACAGTGTTACCCCTTACGTTTTTTTTGGGGGGGCGAAAAAAAAAGTTTCCCCAATCTTCTCAAAACACTGGATTCTGATAGAGGGCCATGAGACTTAAACCTGAGTGCAAATATGGAGGCTCTAGACCCTTCCAGAGCTGAGATATCGAAACTCAAAAATTCGACCCGAAAAAAAAACGACAGTGTTACCCCTTACGTTTTTTTTGGGGGGGCGAAAAAAAAAGTTTCCCCAATCTTCTCAAAACTCTGGATTCTGATAGAGGGCCATGAGACTTAAACCTGAGTGCAAATATGGAGGCTCTAGACCCTTCCAGAGCTGAGATATCGAAACTCAAAAATTCGACCCGAAAAAAAAACGACAGTGTTACCCCTTACGTTTTTTTTGGGGGGGCGAAAAAAAAAGTTTCCCCAATCTTCTCAAAACTCTGGAATCTGATAGAGGGCCATGAGACTTAAACCTGAGTGCAAATATGGAGGCTCTAGACCCTTCCAGAGCTGAGATATCGAAACTCAAAAATTCGACCCGAAAAAAAAACGACAGTGTTACCCCTTACGTTTTTTTTTGGGGGCGAAAAAAAAAGTTTCCCCAATCTTCT
The DNA here is from genome assembly GCF_988280905.1 of Pimephales promelas. Lineage (NCBI taxonomy): Eukaryota > Metazoa > Chordata > Actinopteri > Cypriniformes > Leuciscidae > Pimephales > Pimephales promelas. The sequence continues at coordinate 26,851,996 of NC_142789.1, forward strand.
CAAAACTCTGGATTCTGATAGAGGGCCATGAGACTTAAACCTGAGTGCAAATATGGAGGCTCTAGACGCTTCCAGAGCTGAGATATCGAAACTCAAAAATTCGACCCGAAAAAAAAACGACAGTGTTACCCCTTACGTTTTTTTTGGGGGGGCGAAAAAAAAGTTTCCCCAATCTTCTCAAAACTCTGGATTCTGATAGAGGGCCATCAGACTTAAACCTGAGTGCAAATATGGAGGCTCTAGACCCTTCCAGAGCTGAGATATCGAAACTCAAAAATTCGACCCGAAAAAAAAAACGACAGTGTTACCCCTTACGTTTTTTTTGGGGGGGCGAAAAAAAAAGTTTCCCCAATCTTCTCAAAACTCTGGATTCTGATAGAGGGCCATGAGACTTAAACCTGAGTGCAAATATGGAGGCTCTAGACCCTTCCAGAGCTGAGATATCGAAACTCAAAAATTCGACCCGAAAAAAAAACGACAGTGTTACCCCTTACGTTTTTTTTGGGGGCGAAAAAAAAAGTTTCCCCAATCTTCTCAAAACTCTGGATTCTGATAGAGGGCCATGAGACTTAAACCTGAGTGCAAATATGGAGGCTCTAGACGCTTCCAGAGCTGAGATATCGAAACTCAAAAATTCGACCCGAAAAAAAAACGACAGTGTTACCCCTTACGTTTTTTTTGGGGGGGCGAAAAAAAAAGTTTCCCCAATCTTCTCAAAACTCTGGATTCTGATAGAGGGCCATGAGAATTAAACCTGAGTGCAAATATGGAGGCTCTAGACCCTTCCAGAGCTGAGATATCGAAACTCAAAAATTCGACCCGAAAAAAAAACGACAGTGTTACCCCTTACGTTTTTTTTTTTTGGGGCGAAAAAAAAAAGTTTCCCCAATCTTCTCAAAACTCTGGATTCTGATAGAGGGCCATGAGACTTAAACCTGAGTGCAAATATGGAGGCTCTAGACGCTTCCAGAGCTGAGATATCGAAACTCAAAAATTCGACCCGAAAAAAAAAACGACAGTGTTACCCCTTACGTTTTTTTTGGGGGGGCGAAAAAAAAAGTTTCCCCAATCTTCTCAAAACTCTGGATTCTGATAGAGGGCCATGAGACTTAAACCTGAGTGCAAATATGGAGGCTCTAGACCCTTCCAGAGCTGAGATATCGAAACTCAAAAATTCGACCCGAAAAAAAAAACGACAGTGTTACCCCTTACGTTTTTTTTGGGGGGGCGAAAAAAAAAGTTTCCCCAATCTTCTCAAAACTCTGGATTCTGATAGAGGGCCATGAGACTTAAACCTGAGTGCAAATATGGAGGCTCTAGACCCTTCCAGAGCTGAGATATCGAAACTCAAAAATTCGACCCGAAAAAAAAACGACAGTGTTACCCCTTACGTTTTTTTTTGGGGGCGAAAAAAAAAGTTTCCCCAATCTTCTCAAAACTCTGGATTCTGATAGAGGGCCATGAGACTTAAACCTGAGTGCAAATATGGAGGCTCTAGACGCTTCCAGAGCTGAGATATCGAAACTCAAAAATTCGACCCGAAAAAAAAAACGACAGTGTTACCCCTTACGTTTTTTTTTGGGGGGGCGAAAAAAAAAAGTTTCCCCAATCTTCTCAAAACTCTGGATTCTGATAGAGGGCCATGAGACTTAAACCTGAGTGCAAATATGGAGGCTCTAGACCCTTCCAGAGCAGAGATATCAAAACTCAAAAATTCGACCCGAAAAAAAAACGACAGTGTTACCCCTTACTTTTTTTTTGGGGGGGCGAAAAAAAAAGTTTCCCCAATCTTCTCAAAACTCTGGATTCTGATAGAGGGCCATGAGACTTAAACCTGAGTGCAAATATGGAGGCTCTAGACCCTTCCAGAGCTGAGATATCGAAACTCAAAAATTCGACCCGAAAAAAAACGACAGTGTTACCCCTTACGTTTTTTTTTGGGGGCGAAAAAAAAAGTTTCCCCAATCTTCTCAAAACTCTGGATTCTGATAGAGGGCCATGAGACTTAAACCTGAGTGCAAATATGGAGGCTCTAGACCCATCCAGAGCTGAGATATCGAAACTCAAAAATTAGACCCGAAAAAAAAAACGACAGTGTTACCCCTTACGTTTTTTTTTGGGCGAAAAAAAAAGTTTCCCCAATCTTCTCAAAACTCTGGATTCTGATAGAGGGCCATGAGACTTAAACCTGAGTGCAAATATGGAGGCTTTAGACCCTTCCAGAGCTGAGATATCGAAACTCAAAAATTCGACCCGAAAAAAAAAACGACAGTGTTACCCCTTACGTTTTTTTTGGGGGGGGGCGAAAAAAAAAGTTTCCCCAATCTTCTCAAAACTCTGGATTCTGATAGAGGGCCATGAGACTTAAACCTGAGTGCGAATATGGAGGCTCTAGGCCCTTCCAGAGCTGAGATATCGAAACTCAAAAATTCGACCCAAAAAAAAAAACGAGTGTTACCCCTTACGTTTTTTTTTTTGGGTGAAAAAAAAAGTTTCCCCAATCTTCTCAAAACTCTGGATTCTGATAGAGGGCCATGAGACTTAAACCTGAGTGCGAATATGGAGGCTCTAGACCCTTCCAGAGCTGAGATATCGAAACTCAAAAATTCGACCCGAAAAAAACCCGACAGTGTTACCCCTTACGTTTTTTTTGTGGATGAAAAAAAAAGTTTCCCCAATCTTCTCAAAACTCTGGATTCTGATAGAGGGCCATGAGACTTAAACCTGAGTGCAAATATGGAGGCTCTAGACCCTTCCAGAGCTGAGATATCGAAACTCAAAAATTCGACCCGAAAAAAAAACCGACAGTGTTACCCCTTACGTTTTTTTTTTTGGGTGAAAAAAAAAGTTTCCCCAATCTTCTCAAAACTCTGGATTCTGATAGAGGGCCATGAGACTTAAACCTGAGTGCAAATATGCAGGCTCTAGACCCTTCCAGAGCTGAGATATCGAAACTCAAAAATTCGACCCGAAAAAAAAAACGACAGTGTTACCCCTTACGTTTTTTTTTTTTTGGGCAAAAAAAAAGTTTCCCCAATCTTCTCAAAACTCTGGATTCTGATAGAGGGCCATGAGACTTAAACCTGAGTGCAAATATGGAGGCTCTAGACCCTTCCAGAGCTGAGATATCGAAACTCAAAAATTCGACCCGAAAAAAAAAACGACAGTGTTACCCCTTACGTTTTTTTTTTTTGGGGCGAAAAAAAAAAGTTTCCCCAATCTTCTCAAAACTCTGGATTCTGATAGAGGGCCATGAGACTTAAACCTGAGTGCAAAAATGGAGGCTCTAGACCTTTCCAGAGCTGAGATATCGAAACTCAAAAATTCGACCCGAAAAAAACCCGACAGTGTTACCCCTTACGTTTTTTTTGTGGATGAAAAAAAAAAGTTTCCCCAATCTTCTCAAAACTCTGGATTCTGATAGAGGGCCATGAGACTTAAACCTGAGTGCAAATATGGAGGCTCTAGACCCTTCCAGAGCTGAGATATCGAAACTCAAAAATTCGACCCGAAAAAAAAAAACGACAGTGTTACCCCTTACGTTTTTTTTTTTGGGCGAAAAAAAAAGTTTCCCCAATCTTCTCAAAACTCTGGATTCTGATAGAGGGCCATGAGACTTAAACCTGAGTGCAAATATGGAGGCTCTAGACCCTTACAGAGCTGAGATATCGAAACTCAAAAATTCGACTCGAAAAAAAAACCGACAGTGTTACCCCTTACGTTTTTTTTTGGGGGGCGAAAAAAAGTTTCCCCAATCTTCTCAAAACTCTGGATTCTGATAGAGGGCCATGAGACTTAAACCTGAGTGCAAATATGGAGGCTCTAGACCCTTCCAGAGCTGAGATATCGAAACTCAAAAATTCGACCCGAAAAAAAACCGACAGTGTTACCCCTTACGTTTTTTTTTTTGGGTGAAAAAAAAAGTTTCCCCAATCTTCTCAAAACTCTGGATTCTGATAGAGGGCCATGAGACTTAAACCTGAGTGCAAATATGGAGGCTCTAGACCCTTCCAGAGCTGAGATATCGAAACTCAAAAATTCGACCCGAAAAAAAACGACAGTGTTACCCCTTACGTTTTTTTTTGGGGGCGAAAAAAAAAGTTTCCCCAATCTTCTCAAAACTCTGGATTCTGATAGAAGGCCATGAGACTTAAACCTGAGTGCAAATATGGAGGCTCTAGACCCTTCCAGAGCTGAGATATCGAAACTCAAAAATTCGACCCGAAAAAAAAAAACAACAGTGTTACCCCTTACGTTTTTTTTTGGGGGCGAAAAAAAAAGTTTCCCCAATCTTCTCAAAACTCTGGATTCTGATAGAGGGCCATGAGACTTAAACCTGAGTGCAAATATGGAGGCTCTAGACCCTTCCAGAGCTGAGATATCGAAAATCAAACATTCGGCCCGAAAAAAAAAAAACGACAGTGTACCCCTTACGGTTTTTTTTTGGACGAAAAAAAAAAGTTTCCCCAATCTTCTCAAAACTCTGGATTCTGATAGAGGGCCATGAGACTTAAACCTGAGTGCAAAAATGGAGGCTTTAGACCCTTCCAGAGCTGAGATATCGAAACTCAAAAATTTGACCCGAAAAAAAAAAACGACAGTGGTACCCCCTTTCGTTTTTTTTTTTCGGGCGAAAAATGAAGTTTCTCCAATCTTCTCAAAACTCTGGATTCTGATAGAGGGCCATGAGACTTAAACCTGAGTGCAAAAATGGAGGCTTTAGACCCTTCCAGAGCTGAGATATCGAAACTCAAAAATTTGACCCGAAAAAAAAAAACGACAGTGGTACCCCCTTTCGTTTTTTTTTTTTGGGCGAAAAATGAAGTTTCTCCAATCTTCTCAAAACTCTGGATTCTGATAGAGGGCCATGAGACTTAAACCTGAGTGCAAAAATGGAGGCTCTAGACCCTTCCAGAGCTGAGACATCGAAACTCAAAAATTCGACCCGAAAAAAAAAAAAACGACAGTGGTACCCCTTTCGGGTTTTTTTTTTCGGGCGAAAAATTAAGTTTCTCCAATCTTCTCAAAACTCTGGATTCTGATAGAGGGCCATGAGACTTAAACCTGAGTGCAAATATGGAGGCTCTAGACCCTTCCAGAGCTGAGATATCGAAACTCAAAAATTCGACCCGAAAAAAAAAAAAACGACAGTGTACCCCTTACGGTTTTTTTTTGGACGAAAAAAAAAAGTTTCCCCAATCTTCTCAAAACTCTGGATTCTGATAGAGGGCCATGAGACTTAAACCTGAGTGCAAATATGGAGGCTCTAGACCCTTCCAGAGCTGAGATATCGAAACTCAAAAATTCGACCCGAAAAAAAAAAACGACAGTGGTACCCCTTACGTTTTTTTTGGGGGGGGCGAAAAAAAAGTTTCCCCAATCTTCTCAAAACTCTGGATTCTGATAGAGGGCCATGAGACTTAAACCTGAGTGCAAATATGGAGGCTCTAGACCTTTCCAGAGCTGAGATATCGAAACTCAAAAATTCGACCCGAAAAAAAAAATGACAGTGTTACCCCTTACGTTTTTTTTTTTGGGCGAAAAAAAAGTTTCCCCAATCTTCTCAAAACTCTGGATTCTGATAGAGGGCCATGAGAATTAAACCTGAGTGCAAATATGGAGGCTCTAGACCCTTCCAGAGCTGAGATATCGAAACTCAAAAATTCGACCCGAAAAAAAAAAAAACGACAGTGTTACCCCTTACGTTTTTTTTTTTTTTGGGCGAAAAAAAAAAGTTTCCCCAATCTTCTCAAAACTCTGGATTCTGATAGAGGGCCATGAGACTTAAACCTGAGTGCAAATATGGAGGCTCTAGACCCTTCCAGAGCTGAGATATCGAAACTCAAAAATCCGACCCGAAAAAAAAAACGACAGTGGTACCCCTTTCGGGTTTTTTTTTTCGGGCGAAAAATTAAGTTTCTCCAATCTTCTCAAAACTCTGGATTCTGATAGAGGGCCATGAGACTTAAACCTGAGTGCAAAAATGGAGGCTCTAGACCCTTCCAGAGCTGAGATATCGAAACTCAAAAATTCGACCCGAAAAAAAAACGACAGTGGTACCCCTTTCGGGTTTTTTTTTTCGGGCGAAAAATTAAGTTTCTCCAATCTTCTCAAAACTCTGGATTCTGATAGAGGGCCATGGGACTTAAACCTGAGTGCAAAAATGGAGGCTCTAGACCCATCCAGAGCTGAGATATCGAAACTCAAAAATTCGACAAGAAAAAAAAAACGACAGTGGTACCCCTTACGTTTTTTTTTTTGGGCGAAAAAAAAAGTTTCCCCAATCTTCTCAAAACTCTGGATTCTGATAGAGGGCCATGAGACTTAAACCTGAGTGCAAAAATGGAGGCTCTAGACCCTTCCAGAGCTGAGATATCGAAACTCAAAAATTCGACCCGAAAAAAAAAACGACAGTGGTACCCCTTTCGTATTTTTTTTTTCGGGCGAAAAATGAAGTTTCGCCAATCTTCTCAAAACTCTGGATTCTGATAGAGGGCCATGAGACTTAAAACTGAGTGCAAAAATGGAGGCTCTAGACCCTTCCAGAGCTGAGATATCGAAACTCAAAAATTCAACCCGAAAAAAAAAAAAAAACGACAGTGGTACCCCTTTCGGGTTTTTTTTCGGGCGAAAAATTAAGTTTCTCCAATCTTCTCAAAACTCTGGATTTTGATAGAGGGCCATGAGACTTAAACCTGAGTGCAAAAATGGAGGCTCGTCCAATTACAGCATATTGAATGAACTGCGTAAAAACTTTAAAAATTATAGTGGGTTATTGGACAAATAGTGGGTTTTTGGGATGGGGGCGCAGCCCGGGATTGGGCGGGGGGTGGTCCCATGACATTTGGCAAATATTGTGGGTTATTGGACAAATCGTGGGTTCGTGGGACGGGGGCGTGTCCAGGGACCGGTCAGTGGGCAGGTCAGTGATTGGTCAGTGGCAATCACCAGAAGCCCTGTGGAAGCGATGGTCGGTCAGACGAATAGTGGGTTAGTGGGAAGTTTCGAGGGTGGCTCCACCGAGGGGGCCTTTGCGGAACTGCCTCGGGGGTCCCGAAACTTCGGGTTCAAGTTTTTGAAAAAAAACTTGAACAAACAATGTTCAAGTTTTTGTTCTAAAAAAAGAAAGATGCACACAGAAAATGATTCTAATATGACCAGATTGATTGATTCGAATATATTTAGTTAGTTACAAACAATGTGCAATCTGTAAAACAAAAACCTCAAAGTTATAGTTGAAATGGTATACTGCTGGAATTTTTTTGACCTTGAGAAAAAGCTTAAAATATAGACCAACAAATTTTAATGCTTATTAATTTATTTTATGTTGGTATATTTTTGGGAAGTACACCTGTTTTGACCTGATGTCTATTGGAATTGACAAAAAAAGTCACAATGAAAGCAATTATATAAAATTGTTTTCATTATTAGAAACCTCATGAGCTGGGAAAATGTACTTTTATATTTTTCAGAAACTTGAAACATAATTCAGGTCTGAGGGGGTTAAGTAGTAATATCACATTGTATTTTTTCTTTGCCGAAGCTGTTTTTTTCTTTCTTTTCTCTGTCCATTCTCTTTTAGCTCATTAGTACAACCGAGACTTGCAAAAAAAAAAGCGCTGAGGATGTTTCCCTGCACGTGTGTAACTGCATTGTGCTTGTTTGAGTCAGGATATCCTCAATAGTAGTCTTCCTGTGCTTACTGGGAGAAAATGCAGGTCACCACTGGAGACAGGCAAAAGTTCAAGGAGGAAATTGAAGTGTTTGACCAGGTGTGGTGCAAAAGACTCGCAAATCACTTTGGGTTACCAGAGGCAAATTTGGCATTTTTAATGCACAGTACAGATTATTCTAGCTCGAGCATATCAAAGAAAAAAAAAGAAAAAGCAACTTTTTTTATAGATATATATGCACACGAACAGATCTGACACACAAACAGGCAAATGCACACAAACAGATCTGACAACTCTGACATTTTAATGGAAATTTTTGGAATAATTATTAAATTATCCTCCCACAGTTGAATAGAAGCGAAAACATTATACAGTGTTTTTCACAATATTTCACAGTATTTACAATCTCCTTATCAGTGCCGAAAGCATCGCCACACTACAGTAGCGCCCCCTGCTGGTCTCCAGCAAACACATACTTGGGTCCATGCCAACCTAATAACCCAATACACACTCCCAGTTCAGTTAAATATACAAAACAAGTAGAAATATTAAAGATATAAGGATAAATGAAACATTATCTGTACATTGTTTCAGTACATTCACAAAAGAACTGATCTCAAATAAAGCGCAAGCTGTGAAACCGATTTGTTTGGTATCATAATAAAAATCCCGACAGATGCTTCCTGTAAACATCCCTTTTAAGAGCAGAGGTTTAAAAAGGGACATTCACAAGGTCGTTTCAAATCATAGAGAAAATGTATGTGGTGCTATGAAATATCTAGCATGTTCAAATTTACTTTGTTGCACCATAAGTCTTAATTCCAAAGGGAATAAACAGTTGTGGCCACATTGAAATTTTTATACTGAAGTGGAAAAATATAATCTCGCTTCAACAAAATTAAACTTTCCAAAAAAACATAAATGGTGCTTGTAAACATCCCCCCCCCCCCTTCACATTAGAAATGTCCTTCACATCAAAAAATAAAACTGAACAGAAGTGGTTTTCTTGTTGGACACATTCACATATGTACAGATACCTAGCCATTGCACTCCTGTTATTCAAATTCATAAGATTTTTAATGCATGCATGGAATATGCAGCTTATATAAATATGTTTCACTTTTTTCAGTCATCATGGACCACAAAGTGACCGATCTAAAAATCCATTAACTGATCTTAAATATTGAATCTTATGGAAACTGTCAAGAGCATGTCCAGGTCATATCTCACCACAAAATCAAGAAATATGACATTATCGATAAAGTATATGAAGCATATTTTATTCATTATGACAATTTATCCCAGTAGCTTAATATAATGAGAAACAAAATGCACTCATTTATTAGTGTAATGTACATATGATTATTTACATTGAATAGTACATTTGTATTTTTAATGAATTTATTTATGTTTAATTTATGAACATTTTATTTATTTTTTTTAAATTAAATTAAATTTTAGGAGAATCTTTTTTATACACAATTTTGTGGTGAAATATGCCCTGGAAATGTTTTCACTAGATTTACCTTAAAATCGCGAATGGAGTTTTAGATCGAAGCAGTGAACAGAACCAAAACCAAGTATATTAGCACAGAGCTATCATGCGGTTCCAAGTCATTAGAGAAACACTGGCTACAAAATTATTCATGGTTTTGTTGAAGGGCCTCTTGCTTTCAGTCGTCGCCGTCGGCTCAAACCGTTTTATTATTAACCTGCACCTGACACAGAGCCAGAAACACCTCCGAGATTTCCCCGCCGCTCAAACACAACGCCTAGCTTCAGTTTCAAGACGTTCTGAACATGACTGCTGTGCTAACTGATCAGCGATTGGTCAGTAAAAGGACACTTGGGTTCAAGAAGCTGCCAGAGAGATAGTGATTCCAGTTATACAGATACTGACTTCTATAAAGTGGTACACGTATGACGTCAGAACCCAGAAGTCTGGTGTTATAGTAAAATAAAGCCTGTGTTAAACATAACTTGACAACACTTTGATGTTTTGTTCTACAATGTACACGACACACAATCAAACTGTCTTAACTAGTTTCTTATGAAAAACGCATGTTTTCAAAAATGAACGTAACTGCTTCAAAATTCGTGTTTTGGGTGTGTAATTTACGTAATAGAACAAAACGTCAAAGTATAGTCGAGTTATGTTTACCACAGGCTTTCTTTTGGTAAATAAATCAAAAACGCTATAGGTTAATCTCGAAGGAACCGGTGACGAGTTAGTCTTCCGGGTTCTGATGTCATACCTTCACCACTCTATAGAGAGGGATCTCACAAAAACATTACAGGTCACTTTTCACCAGAAAAATATCAATTCAATTTTGCATAAAAAAGAAAATCGAGCCTGTTTTGGGGCCATTAAGATCTCTTGCAATCTGACATTTTCCCTCCCCAAATTCTTCCCACCTTAATGTACTTTAATAATCTTTTATTTATTTATTGTCCCTCATTTAATTCCATTGGATTCTCATTAATTCAATACAGTCATTTGAAATGTACATGCTAATTGTCATGAAAATAATGTTACAATGCTATAAAGGCTTCATTTCTTTTTGCAAAATATCTTTTTTTCTATTGGGGGATATGACCTGCCATGTTCTTGACAGACCCTCCCAATTCTCCCTCCTCTAAGTTTACAGTACAATGAGTGACTAAAATGGTGCAATTCTTGGCATTTTCGATATGCATGATACAAATAAAAAGATGAATTTCGTACTTTGTGGGGCTCAGGCAATTTTCTACTGGAATGTTTTACTCGGATAAAAATGGACATCATTTTATGGCAAAAGCTTGACAGAGAAATAAAAAATGCAATTTAAATAAAGACACTGGGATTTGTGAGGTGTTCTTGTATCTTGATGAATTTTAGATGAAACTAGATGAAATTCTAAACGTTTGATAAGGGGACACTTTAAAACCACATGCAACCCGAAAGTCCAGGCATTTAAAGGGTTCGTTCCCTCAAAAATTAAAATTCAGTCATTAGGCTAATTACTCACCCTCATGTTGATTCAAACCCGTACGATCTTTTTTTTCTTTCTCAGATTTCATCAAAAATTATTTAGTCTGTGTTTTGAAGATGAACAAAGGCTTACATGTTTGGAACGACATGAGGATGAGTAATTAATGACTGAATCTATCCCTTTATCCCTTTAAAGGAGTAGTTCACTTTTAAAAAAAACTTTTGCTGATAATTTACTCACCCCCATGTCATCCAAGATGTCCATGTCATTCTTTCTTCAGTCGAAAATAAATTAAGGTTTTTGATGAAATATTTTTCTTCATATAATGGACTTTACTGGGAACCAAACGATTCAAGGTCCAAAAGACACTTTCAGTGCAAACTGCAAACTGCTGGAAGGGCTTTAAACGATTCCAGACGATGAATAAGGGTCGTATCAAGCAAAACGATCGCTCATTTAATAAATAAATAACAAAGTTTAAGTTTTATAAGGTCAAATGCTCGCCTTGTGACTCTCCTGTTCGAACTCGTTCATCAAAATGAACAAATCTTTTCCTGAATCAATTCGTTCATTTCGTTCGTTGAATGAACCAAATGACATGAAAAAAATATTCGTTCATTTTGATAAACGAGTTCGAACAAGAGAGTCACGAACGTGCATCACAGAACAGAGCAAGGCGAGCATTTGAGCTTATAAACTTAAACTTTTTTTTTTAAATGAGCGATGCTTTCGCTTGATAAGACCCTTATTCATCGTCTGGAATCGTTTAAAGCCCTTTGAACAGTTTGCACTGAAAGTGTCTTTTGGACCTTGAACCGTTTGGTTCCCATTGAAGTCCATTATATGGAGAAAAATCCTGGAATGTTTTCATCAAAAACCTTAATTTCTTTTCCACTGAAGAAAGAATGACATGGACATCTTGGTCGACATGGGGGTGAGTAAATTATCAGCAAAAGTTTTTTTAAAAGTGAACTACTCCTTTAAGGACTTTCTCCAGTGAAATGGCAATTTTGTCCGCATTTGATATTCTGAACTTAAATAATCTTGTCCATTTCGCTCCGGGACATTGAGTCCTCACAGATGGTGACCTGAATCAAACACTGTTACATAAATATTGCCCCCTTTTCCAGTTTTGGAAAACCACTAGATTGATATTTAAGGGGGGCTTGACATTAGGAATGAGATTAGTGATCATCGAGCAGATAATGACTTTCAAATCTCAGTTTGAGCTTTGCCAGGTGATGCAGACCCATTTCGGGCCGAGAGCGAGAAAAGAAGGGGGAGGCGGCCAGTAATATTCCACAGCCTCTGACTAGTGGAAAATTCAACAGAACTTCTCACAACCATAAAAACTAAATAGGTGGAAACATGGTCCTACAGACGCTGAGGTTTCTCGCAGCCCTGACTTCTTAGGAATGTCTGAAGTGAGGTCAGATCGACTGCATTCATTGGTTACTTGGTTACTTGCCTTTTAGCTGACACTGTTCATCCAAAGTGACTTACGGGGGACTAATTGCAGGGGTTAAGCAATTTGCTCAAGTGCGTAATAGTGCAGGACAGGGCAGGATTTTTGACCTCAGTAACTATCTAAATCCCGAGTCACCCCTGATCGGCCCTAAACCGGACACCTTTGTATTAGCAACCTAGATTTTTACCCATTACCCCAATTTCTTCTTTGTGAGATAAATCTGAAAGCATTAGCACATTTTTGGGTCTTTGCACATTTGTCATTGCAAAAGTGGGCCATATCTGTTAGGCATTATGAAGCCACAGGCTAAGACGGTTCTTGTTAATCAACGCCTGCAGAATCAACAAATATCCTCGCTAAACATCACTACAGGCCTCCTTCACAGCAAATCATTCTGCATATGTTTGCAATGGCTCTCACACTGCAAAACCCATAACAAGAAGTTCCAAAGCAAAGTCGGCTCCAAGAATGGAAGGCTTACTTTGGTGCAAAACAAGTGCCTTATAACAATTAATAAATAAAGTGTATTTAAAACATAAATATGCACTCATTTTATGGGAAACTTGATCAACTAGATGTGGAGTCCCAAAAGAGAAACATGGTTGTTGAAAAAGGAATCAAGAACTTGTGGAACTAAGACTTGGCAGACAAGTTGTCAACCGATCTTAAGAGGTCCCAGTGCTCACCCCTGCTGTACCTCATACCCTCCCCTGACTGAAAAGGCCTCTGATTCAATGGTCAAACGGTCAACGATGAGGCCAACAGATACCAGCGCTGTCCCCTCAGTCTTGACGTCTCATTTGGGGATCTCCAGGGCCGTTACTGCAGGTTTGGTCTTGAAGTACTGATTGAAACGTAGCACGGCATACCTAAATAAAAGAATATGACAAAATCAGATCTGAAAGTCAAAATTGAATTGAATCAGAAATTATCTTTTTTTAGGGTCAATCATTTTTAAAATAATCTTTTTTTTTTTAACAAAAATAAAAATCCTCCACTTGTTTTGACCAATTATGGGTGATATCTATAAAATCGACAAGATTTTTTAAATACATTTATGTATTAAGTATTATGTTTGTAATATGTTATGCATTACGTTTGTAGCACTTTGAGTAGGCTTTAATATAAAACGCACAGAAATGTTTTATTAAATATAAATGCAAAAAATACATTTACATTTTATTATAATTCTTAAGAAATATATAAAATATTATATTAAAAATAAATTTGACAAATTTCAGTGGCATTATTGCCCTGAGACCTGGTTCATTTTTTGCTCTGAAAGACACTGAAGTTTAAATAAATTTACATAATAATTTTTTATCCTTTTTCTACATGCAAAGAGGCAGATTTTTTAAACAGGCTGTGAGACCCTCCTGATCTCATCTGCGCAGGCAGTGATTTGTTGTTTAAAGGTGCAGCTTGAGAGGAACCACAACCTGTTGCTTGGAAACTGGCGATGTAGGAAGTTTACAGAATATATTACTTGAGTCAGTTCAATAAAAGTGAGCCACGACACCAACAAAAATATCCTCAGCAGCCTACGGATGACATAACTCACCCGAAAAACCAAGTCGAGGATAACTTAAGTAAAGTTTCATTGTGCTAGCTACACAGTACAGATACACAACACTGAAGATTTCGAGGTGGACTGCCAAAGTCACACAGAGTGGCAGGCCACAAATCACTTGTCCTGAATCAAATCTGAAAACAAACACCACCGACAGGTTTCTATGGGCAATAGATCTAACAGTCCGCACCAATTCATGAGCTTCATATAAAACCTTTATCTCCACCGGAAGCATTCATACACAGATTCAGGTCTAATGTATTTTTAAGTTTCAAAGATAATGAACACTGTTTTAGGACTCTATTTAGCCATGAACCCAAGAGATCTAACCTTCAATTCAGGTCTTGTGTTTCTGTAAGGTGAATGGTTAAGGTGTTAACTTTGGTTTGAGGCAATTTTTGGTCAATGAATTACTTGTAAACTGAACTTTGGCCAAATTATATTTTGACTTACATAAAATAACATTTCAGTCAATGCATAAACAAATGGGAATCGGAGTATATGCATATATAGGTAATATTAGCAGGTATTTGTTGTTGTTCTTTTGTCAGATTTCTCTAATATTGCAATTTTCAGGATTTTTTCCCTGAATAGAACTTTAAATTAGGTTAGAAAAGTGTATTAGGTTACTTGCCTGGTTTAGTTGCCACTACTTTCTGTCACTTACACTGTGACTGTACGCTCATTATCTGCCTTTAACCCCCATTTCTCTTGTTGATAATGATCTTTATGCCTGTATAAAAAATCCTCCCTCATCACAAGAGACTAAAGGCTGGATACGCCGCTTACCCGAGGAAGTCAAACTCGATGGAGGAGTACTTGGCTTGGATCAGGGCCCAGAAACCCCAGAAGAAATGTGAGGCCTGCCAAAGCGGAAGAACAAGAACTTTAGGGGAAAGCCTTCCAGCTCAGTCCACACACAGATGCATCACTGACAGCAATCATCATGCAACAAACTTGTAATCAAATACCTTTGAATAAACCACCATATATCAATTTCATAAATGCTGCATTATCAAAACATTTTCTCCTCTAATGTCCTCTGCACATGCAACACTTACCAGAGCAAATTTGTTGACTTGTACGTAGAGCGTCTCCAGTTCACTCTGGCTCACCTCCTCACCTTTCTTGGTGAAGAGCTTGTAGGCCTGCAGGTAAGTGTGCAACCAGTCCAACTGCATCTCTCGACTGGGATAAAGGTTATAGTCGGGTTCACTCATGCCTGATGAACACACACACACACAGAAAGGTAATGCAAATCAGTTGCCAGAGCATCATTTTTTATGAATGATATTTGTTTTATGCAGCTCACCTGCAAATTCATTGAAATGATTTCCAATGTCAAATGCTTGATAGTTGTAACTTGAATATTCATAATCGATAAACCGAACATGACCTGGGAAAAAAAGCAAGAGGGTTTGATTTATAGTAAACAAGACAAAATATAAGTGCCTTTTTTTCAAACAAAACCCCTGAATTTAATGCCATAAGTGAAACGTGCAACACCGGCTCTATAGTGGTGTCAATATTGCTTTGTTTGTTTGAGTGGCCCAGCATGTCAATTTTTTTGCCACATCATGTTTGCCCAGTAGCAGCTCATTGCAGTACACGAGATCTAGGGGGCGGAGTTAGATCCAACTCCTCCCCCTGGATTTCATGTTCAGCAGTGAGGACCATCTCGGTTTGCCTTAACAATGAAACACAGGAGATAGCATGGAAGAGGTGGGAGTTGTATTTGAGAAACCTGGAACCAGTCAACATGTTTGACATTTTGTTTCAAGAATGCACACTGCAGCTTTTTTCACTTCAGTGCTAAGACATAAGACAGGTGTTTTTTATTTGTAAAGAAATGAACACTTTTATTCAACCGCAACAGATTAAATTGATCAAAAGTGACATTGGAGACATTTATAATCTTACAAAAGATTTCACTTTCATATAAATGCTTTCTAATCGTCAGATTATCCTGAAAAGTATTGTTTTCATCATTGATAAAAATAAATGTCTAAATCAGCATATTAGAATGATTTCTGGAGGATCATGTGACACTGAAGGTGTTTAAGTAATGATGCTGAACATTTTTATTATGATGCATGAAGACAAAAAAACCCTGACATTTTTAATTGTAATCAAATTTCACAGTTACTGTTTTTACTGCAATTTTATCAAATAAATGCAGTCTTGGTGACCATAAAAGACTAATAAAAACACTAAAACTTGTACAGACTCTTGGGATATATATTTTTCTCACCCATATGGCTTTGGTTACACCAGCAGAACAGAAAAGTAGAGGCAGAGAAATTTAGTGCAGTTTCATTAAAGCATTTATTATAATATATTATAGTAAATATGGTCAGTTCGATTCTATATCGTCATGATGTTGACATATCACCCACCTTCCTTTACGTTGTGAATGATGTTCTTGCAGAGCAGGTCATTGTGACAGAGCACTACAGGAGAGCCCAGCTGCGACAGGTGTTCCTTCATCCACAACATTTCCTGTTCAAGCACTTCCTGACTGGGCACTTCCTGCTGAATTCTAAATAAAAATAAAAAACACGGAAAGAGATCAGTGATTCAATCAAATGGCAAAAAGACAAGAGTGATTAACAACACAATGATGCCACAAATTAGATTTTAGTTTGTTTGGTGAAATTAGCATTAACTTAGTTAGCATTAACTAACACAAACTAACAACTAACAACACTTCTACAGCCTTCATTAATCTTCATTAATGTTAACCTCAACATTTACTAATAAAGAAGTTGTATCTGTTACTGTAACATTAGTTAACTATGAGCAATAGATTTATTGCGTTTGTCGCTAATTAATAAAAATACACATGCTCATTTTTAGCTCAGATCCATTAAATAATATTTACTTTTCATTTTAACACTGTATTATTCTATGGTGAAATAAATACAGCATTGTATGTTAAGTAATTAAATTGTAAAAAAAAAAAAAAAATGGTAACAACTGGAACCGTATTGTAAAGTATTACCAACAATTTAAAAATGCTTCATCAGTCATTTATCTTAAGGATGGATTAACAAAAGAAAAAGCCCGTCTGAGTGACCACTCTCCCCTTATAATGGGCTTAAGGAGCTATTTCTAGAATCTCCTTTTGCCACGCAGCGGCTCACACAAAACCCAGCTATCTCCCTGACTGATCTGTGATTTGTTGCATGCTTTTTTCCCATACCTTTATGACTTGTTTTATAGTATTAGGCAAATACAGAGTAAGATCGTCCTGTTAGACATTGGGGAGTAATAATAAAATCTCTACGTGTATACTTCATTTTCGCTCCGTCTTTCAAAGCATACTCAATGATGAGCACGGATGGACATTTGCATTTCTATACAAGTTCTCTGCAAGACGTCAGTCACAAGGTTGTGGAGCACAGAGTTGTGTCATTTGTTTAGAAGGAAAAAACAAGAAAAGCTCCGCCATTGCATGCAAACTTTAGAACAAGAACCAAGACAAAACCGATGGAGAATGACATGCTGCTTTGTTTACTCCCTGAGGGTTACCTGACGTTGGAGGCTTGGTCAGTGAACTCCGTGGCCACTAGCGAGAAGTACTTGCGCATTTTAATCCACAGGTTGGGTTTGGGGATGCAGCCATTGTGTGCGTGGATGGCGTGAATTCGGGCCATTTCACGCGCGATCAGTCTGCCAATAAAAATCGAAGGGAGACATTGGTCAACACTGCAATGCTCAGTTTCAGCCTAAACACAATGCCTGGAAAAAGCTGTTTATGTGGAAAAATGGATATTAGTCCAAGGTCACCTGTGTAATTTGCAATACGGTTCACTGTGTGCCTGGAAGGAGATTACGTGACCCTCATGAAGGGAATGAACACTTCAGTCTCGAGTGCACAATAACTTCACTCCCAATTTGCAGTTAGCTTAGACTATATGAAGAACGTTTCCAAAAGCCATTCTTGTTTCAAAGGGTGACTATTATATGCTGTACATTTGACATTTTATTCCATTTTCACGCTTAAAAACTAAAGGAGATCGTGCCTTCTCAGTTGCTGCTCCTAAGTTGTGGAATGGGTTACCAATATTCATCAGATCCTCTACTTCTGTAACCATGTTTAAATCTCAGCTTAAGACATATTTTTTTAATGAGGCGTTTGCTGACTGCTAGACTTTGATTTAACATTTATCGTATTTTATTTCCTTATTTTTACATTGTATTCTTTCTTGTGTTTTATATAATTTGTTTGAAATTGTACAGCACTTTGGTACACTATGTGTTTTTTAAGGTGCTTTATAAATAAACTTTGATTTGATTTGATCATTATATACATTATATTTCTATTCAGCAAGGATGCATTCAATTTCGCAAAAGTGACAGTAAAGACTTTTACATTGTTACAAAAAAATTATATTGCAAAATATTAAGTAGCACAACTGTTTTTAACACTGCTAATAATTAGGAAGGTTCACATCAACATATTAGAATGATTTCTGAAGGATCATGTGACACTGAAGACTGGAGTAATGATGGGGAAAATTCAGCTTTGCATCACAGGAATAAATTACATTTGAACATATATTCAAATAGAAAACAGTTCTTTGACATTGTAATAATATTTAACAATATTACTGTTTTTACTTTATTTTTGATCAAATATAAAACCAACCTTACCAACCCCAAACTTTTGAATGGTTTTGTATAATACATATTTTAATAATACTAATTTAATCATTTAACTCATCACATTGCATAATGGGATTCTCTTATTTGCAAAGAATACATGTGATACTGTCTTAGCATCTGGTCAAAAGAGGTATAATTATGTAATTAGTAATAATATATAAATAGTACAAGGTTTTGGACAGAGCTAAGGTCAGTTTTAATGACTTCACTATTATAGTTACAAAAAATATATTCCAAAAAATAGGCCAAAAACTAAGATCAGAGTGTTCAATTCAATGCGTTATTTTTAGAAACGAACACACACACTTCTATTTTGTGCGTGTGCAGAACGGACCCACCTGAGTAACACAGGATCCCTGACGTCTTGAGTATCCAGAGCGCGTCCTTGCATGAACTCGTAGCAGATGCCATTCTGGAAGGTGCAGTAAAGTCGAGGTGCGCAGCCGTTGGCGTGTAGAACTTGGAAGCTCTTCAGTTCATTGTCTCGGTCCACGATCAGCTCCGTCTTGTTGCCGTACACCCTCACCAGCACCACATCCTCGTCGCACTCCTCCACATAACAACCCACCAGTTTGTTGGTTGTGCCATCTGTGAAAAGCTGAGGGGACAAAAAAAGGGACATAAGGCTTTCATGATCAAAAATAACAGCTACTTTTCTTTTTTTGCAAGATGCACAGACATCACAGTCAAATTGAAATGGCATTCAAATCCAGTTTTACTTCCGTAATGTAATGCATGTTGACTTAAAGGGATAGTTCACTTTGAAATATATATTTTTGGTATGTTTTAGCTTACTTCAAGGGCGTCCAAGATGTAGGTGTCTTTGTTTCCACAGTATTTTCAATTTTGATATTTTTAGGTCAAACCGTTCTTGTCTGTCAGTCATATAATGGAGGTCTATGGTCACCGCCTCACCTGTGCAGACCGAAGCGCCCGTGCCCTCAGTTCACTGTTCGTTTTCTCACGCAAACCGCTCGTTTCTTGTCTTAGGCCATCAATGTGTACTTACATTTACGAGTTATTAAATCATGTTTAATTTGGACTTCTCTGTGCATGCTCTTTGAGGTGGTGACCATAGACCTCCATTATATGACTGACAGACAAGAACGGTTTGACCTAAAAATATCAAAATTGAAACTACTCTGGAAACACCCTTGAGGTAAGCTAAAACATACCAACAATTAATTTCAAAGTGAACTATCCATTTAAACTAGTTTATGTTGACAAGCTGTTAACTGTCCGTTGGACATATTGGCGTTCGTGATATGACGTCAAACACTGTGGCATCTTTTTTATAAACATGAATTGAACATATAACAAATAGTAATAAATTCAAATTGTAAACATATACAATCTACTTGTGTAAAAAGATTAAAATAAGCCATTTTCAATCACGATAGAGCATATGAAAAATCGGCAAGACTTTAAATGCTTTGTCCTTGTGACAATGTATCCCACAATTCATTGCACTGGCCACGCCACCCACCAATGCATTTCTGAGATTCCTGAAATGACTAATGTACCAACAGCGACAGTGGTCGATATACAGAGGATGAATTCATCTCTGAGCAGGTGCCTTTTAGACCGTTCAACAGTTTTTTTCGAAAGGTTACAACACTTAGACTAAAATTCGCATCAAAAGCAAATATTCCACAACTATCTGAACAAACTGTAATTAAAGGATTAGTTCACTTTTGAAAAAACTTTTGCTGATAATTTACTCACCCCCATGTCATCCAAGATGTCCATGTCTTTCTTTCCTCAGTCGAAAAGGAATTTAGGTTTTTGATGAAAACATTCCAGGATTTTTCTCCATATAATGGACTTCAATGGGAACCGGATGGTTCAAGGTCCAAAGATAGTGTTAATAACAGTTTCAGATGCAGCTACAAATGTCTTTAAACGATATCAGACGATGAACAAGGGTCTTATCATGCGAAACGATCGGTTATTTCAAAACTTATTCCAAAAATGTAACTTTTCTAAGGACAAATGCTAGCCTTGCTATATTCTCTGAGGCGCGTTTGTAACGTCACGTAATACGTAATTACGTTCAAAAGGTCACGGGCGACGTAGCCGGAAGTACAGAATCAAAATCGTCCGACATCGTTGTTTTTTCCTTTTAATTCCTTTTTTTGTAAACGGTGTTTGAGCTAGTTTGCACGTTCAACCTATGCGTTCAACTTGTAAACACTGACTCTGTACTTTCGGCTACGTCGCCCGTGACCTTTTGAACGTAATTACGTAATACGTGACGTTGCAAACACGCCTCAACGAATATAGCAAGGCTAGCATTTGTCCTTAGAAAAGTTACATTTTTGGAATAAGTTTTGAAATAACCGATCGTTTCGCATGATAAGACCCTTATTCATCGTCTGATATCGTTTAAAGACATTTGAAGCTGCATCTGAAACAGTTATTAACTGTCTTTTGGACCTGAACCATCCGGTTCCCATTGAAGTCCATTATATGGAGAAAAATCCTGGAATGTTTTCATCAAAAACCTAAATTTCTTTTCGACTGAGGAAAGAAAGACATGGACATCTTGGATGACATGGGGATGAGTAAATTATCAGCCAAATTTTTTTTTTCAAAAGTGAACTAATCCTTTAACAAGCAGAAAGTGATATGTAGGATGGTTTGAACCTCTAAAAATAGTTTTGGTGTTGGTCAGTTGAGTGTAGCTATCATCAACAAACACAACACAATAACTAACCCCTTTTGCCAGTGTCACATGACCATGTGGCTCTTCTAAACGTCTGGAACGCCGGAGCTCATCTGATGAATGGCATCAAAATGCCACGCGCCAACAGAGGAGCTTTATTTTGAGCATTTTGGCTTCATTCAAAGGACCGTACCAAAGCAGCTGTGAACAATACGCTTGGGCACAATGCTTGTTTTTCATTGATGAAAACTATGCTGGCTATCTGTAAACAGTGCCTATTAGGCGAGTAACAATATATCGTGTCACAATACAAAAATGCAACAGTATTTATCGTGGATAGTGACAATATGCATTGTGTATAGTTCATCCAAAATAAAAATTACTGAGAAAACGAAGTTTCAGAGTTTTAGTGTCAGTACTACATTAAACTGGTGTATATAATGTCAATAGTGCAATGGGGGAATATTTATGGGTCCTGATAATGCCAAATGTTACCAGTAAATTATTTTTATTCTGGTGTCAACATTGTCCTGTGCATTGGGTTACAGCACCAAATCCAAGCCTATTCATTTACACCCACAATGTAAAACTAAATTTAACATTTTAATCAACAGTACATTTTTTGTTAACCTTTTACCATGTCTTTGAGTATCGCAGTGCTATTGTTTTGTTCAGTATCGTGATATATATCGAATCGTCACATGTTGGTATCGCTGTGTGAAGGTAGAACGGGATTAGGTTCATTCAGCCTGGCCTCAAAACAGTCAGTATACAAGAGTATCGGTGAATCTCTAAAATACATGTCTGGGTCATAGGTCACCCTAAAATCATAAGAATTAATTTTTTAAGACCAAAAAATTAAACAAGTGTTAACAAGTGTTTTTGTCTCATGCAAATTTAGATGTATTGAATATCCCTGTTGTGTATTCTGCTGATTTAAATGTCACCTAGGTAACATGATCCATTCGGCTGACATAGTTGAAGTTTTGTTAAAATAGCAACAAGGATTTGAGTAGGGCTGCAACAACTAATCGATAAAATCGATTATAATCGATTATGAAAATCGTTGTCAACGAATGTCATTATCGATTAGTTGGTCTGATTACGTCACGGGGATTGTTTACATGCTACATGCGCTTCATGAGGCACACACGCAGTCTCTCTCCCTCGCCGCTCTACCCTGTCTCGCACGCGCCACACCGACTGTTTGAACGGAGCACATTATCTTCTGTCTCGCGCGCGCAACACGGACGGTTTGGAGCGCATTATCTTCTGTCTCGCATGCGCACTCTTGATTCCGTGAGTTTGAACTAATTTGCGGGCATCAGGAAACCGCTATCAATATGCAGCATACACGAAAATTATTCACCTTTCGGCAAATTCGCCGTTTTGAAAGCAAAATAGGTGACCTACGTTAATCGTGTATACTTTATGAAGCCATACTATAGTATAATGTGAGATAGAAATATATATTTAAGTAATTAAATTAAAGTTAACCTAAGCTTTTCCCTCCACTGCGGCTGTCATTCTCTATTCGGTGTTCAAACAGCGCTTCGCGTTCGGTTACAACAGTTAACATGATGAAACTCTTTCCAAGATGATTCAATGTTATTATTATAATTGATCCGTAGATAAAGGTCTATGGTTTCGTAATATAATGACTATCTTGCTAGACTTTTATTGCTGTAACTTAATTACTGTCTGTTAGATCACAACACTAGCCTATAGTAGAGTCGGTGCACTATAATTGTTCTTCACGTGCACAGTAGCCTAACTGAAATTTAAAACTGTTAAAAGAAAAGGCTTAATAAACTATTGCAAAGATACTGTATAATACACAGTCAGTATGTCTTTCTCTTTCCTTGGTGCTTTTAACTTTAATGCGGCGGACACTGAAGAGCTGCGCGCCACCCTGTGACTCCGTGTTGCGTCAAGGGCATCATTCAGCGCTCGCGATACTTTGTGCAGCTCTTTCATGATCATGTCATACTACTTTTGCGCAATAAAAGCTTATTAATAGCCTTTTTTGTTCTGTCCTATCTATTATATTTTGCTTCCTCACTAAACAGCTGTGCTTTACATTTAAAACAGCTGTGCATCTGATTTTTACGATGTTTTTCATGAATGTATAACAACAATACAAAGAGCAATGTGCAACGTTTTACCAGAGTTAGTGCTACACTTATTGTCTCTTATTTGTTACCCACTAAGGAATGTTTTTTTCACTAAATGTTCAGATTTTATAAAATTATTGTGCACTTGTGATATTTTTAGGCTACGTTTTTCTGAGTTATCCACTAATCTAGTTTACAATAGCATTTTTGTCATAGGTTATGGTCATATATTTTTATTTGTTGTTTTTCTTTATAATGAAGTTGTCTGTATTAAGTAGATTGTTTAACACACAAAAGAGTGTGGTTTTTAGGGTTTTAGGGTTTTATTTAGTTATAATAAACCAAAAAATGAAATAAATTTTTTTATCCGATTAATCGATTAATCGGAAAAATAATCGTCCGATTAATCGATTATCAAAATAATCGTTAGTTGCAGCCCTAGATTTGAGAAAGGAATGGGTTGAAAATTATAAATGAATCAATAAGATTTATCAAATGCAGCCATTTTCCAGGAAAAAAAAAGTGTGGTGCGGATCTATATTGTATATTTAAAGGCACAGTATGAAAGTTTTGTCGCTATAAGTCACTTACTCAATTTGTCTTTACCTCCACAGCCGATGGATTTGATCAGTTTGATCACTTAAATTCACATTATTTTAGTGAATTCTAATGAAACAGCCGCTTGTAATAAATATAAATTGTATATAATAAAATATTATTTCGGATGCCTGAATTTTATATAGTAAAATTCAGGCATCTGAAATAATAAACTAAGTGTAATGTAGTGTTGCCAAAAATATAGATTTTTCAATATCTGAAACTCTCCCAATACTCATTTGTGGAATACAAGATACCAGCTGCGTTTTTTCTCTCATCTCTCTGACAGCAAAAGACACACAAACCCGCCTCTCCTCACTCACTCGTTTCAGTTGCCCTGGATGAATATAGTTGGTGTTACAGCTTAAATTTCGGCATGTAATTGCGCATGTTGTGCATAATTTTACTCATTCCCGCAGATTTTGTGCTAACACACAAAGTGTGCGCACATAAAGCCGCCTCTCAGTACTAAATTGAGTTATTTTTTGCTGATTATTGCGCTTAAACAGTCACATACACACAAAACAGCATTGGTGTGTATTCAGGTAAACAAGTCAGTAAGTAAAACAACAAATCGAGGGTAACGCGGATATGACATCACTTGGGATGTTACACTGGTTAAAATAGCTAATTTCTCTGGATTGTTGGAAACATTTGGGATAATGTAAGTAAACAAGTCAACAAAACATATAACATTGTTCTAGTGGTTTTTGGATATTTAAATCCAAAAATCTTACACATTGTGCCTTTAATTGCAATTATAATCACAAAAAATGTGTATGAATATTGCTAAAAAACAGCTGAAATGCAGTATTATTTTTTAATGTTTTGAGAGCACTATACATTCCTTTTTCTATTACTGATTTTCACTTCATAGTCATACATAGGCCATTTTTAAGAAAAATCATGTAAAAATGTAAATATCAAATATGATCCATCAGGCTTTTAAGGAATGTTTATTTATACATCTCTCAATCATCATTGCATTTCATTGCATTATATGTTTTGTCCCAACAATTAAAACTACAGAGCTTTTTATCATAAAAAACTATGCATTTCAAACTAACATCATCTTACAAGGCATATTATTGGGAGATATAGAGCTACAAGCTATATTTATATGCATTTTACGTAAGTAGTCTGCTTTATTGTTTATAACGACCTCAATGATTTGAATATGAACTCCATATTCTCACTATATCATACTATATGAGCCATAATATATAATACTCAACAAAAACACATTTGCAAGCTAAATAAATACATATATTGCTTTACAGTGCTAATATTATAAAAATAATAGTAAATATCTAAATATCTACTACTGCATATAAAAAAAGCTATAATTGTTTTTAACAAAAAACCCTTAACATTCGAGGTAAAAATTATTGAAAAAAATCCATAAATATAAAAATACAGCTGCTAAAAATTAAATAAAATAATGCATTACAGTAATGAGAATTTGGGAGGAAAATTTGCTTAATATCACGCTTTTTTTTTTTTTTATCAATGCTTCATTTTCTTTTAGTACACAAATAATCTTTATGCCTTTCCCTTGCTTTTAGGTTGAAATATGACTCGAACACGTTCTTGAGCGTTTTCATGAGATTCATTAGTGACGTGGACTGGGACACGCCGTCTCTGCTTAAAGACAAACAAACAATAATAACACTGTTCATTAGTAACCTTCATTTCCCATCACACTAAATGATAACACTCAAACAGATATGACAGATGAAGCACATGAGGCTGATAATCAGTGCAATAATGCAATGTTTATAGCTGTGCAAAATGTGTAGCATATGTGGTGTTGGGCCGAGACGTAAGTGTGAGTCACAGAGTTTAATCAGGTTATTTAAACAGCTGCATTAGGATGAACCCAAGCCAGCATTACGGGAGGCTTGCTTCATCACTATTAATAACTGTTATTAACTGAATATTGTGAGCCTCCTAAATGAATAAACAAATGAATATTTTCCATTGAAGTCGTGAGACATTGATCAGATTATGAAAATACAACAGGCTAACCACTTTTTGGATCAAATGTGGTTTTGGGTCGACTCGAGTCAATCTAATCAGATCAACTAGTTTCAAACCAGAACGCCAGGTGCGAGCTGCTCTATCTGTGAGATAACCTGTTATTCCGAGATGATAAGTAACAGCTGACCTGTGTCAAGGACAAAAGAAGAAAAACATGTATATATGCATGCATGCATATATATATATATATATATATATATATATATGCATGCATACATGCATATATATATATATATATATATATATATATATATATATATGCATGCATACATGCATATATATATATCACACACACACACACACATATTACATACCTATATTTAAAAGTGTGTGTGTGTCATTGACAAATAAAGCTTTAAAAAAATCTTTTCAAAACTGATAAAATGCATAGTTGCCTAGTTGTCATGAACAATGTGTTTAAACAGGTTTCAGTTGTTAAAAGCAATAGTGAACTTAATTAAAATTCTGTCATAATTTACTCACTCTCAAGTTGTTTCATATCTGTAGGATTTTCTTTCTTCTGCTGAACACAAAGGAATATATTTTGAAGAATGTCGACAACCAGACAGTTCATGGACACCATTGACTTCCATGGTATTCATTTGGTGTCCATCAACTGTCTGGTTATCAACATTTTGTCAAAATATCTTCCTTTGTGTTCAGCAGAAGCATGAAATTCATATAGGTATGAAACAACTTGAGGGTGAGTAAATTAAGACAGAATTTACATTTTTGGGTGGAGTATCCCTTTAAGCAGGTTAACAGGTTTCTGGATAATCTTTAATTTGGATGAGGGATGTTTGCTGTTCTTCAAATGATGACAGAATTTTCATTTTAAGTAAACTATTATTTAACATTTCAAAGGGCTAAAATACATTTTTGACTGTTGACATATGTCAGGCGGTACAACCAAATAGTTTTATGTATGTATGCTGTTGTTGTACCATCTCTCATGAAGTGTATCAATCTACCCATACTTGAAATTAGCAGTTGTTGCCAGTATTTGATCGAGATCTATAAACATTTTCACTCTGCTACAAGGATGAGTTGGTTGGGCTCCTCTCTGTTTGACGCATTATATTTACTGGTATTATCTTGTCAATTAATTATAAAAGAGCCATATTTGTAGTTGTGCCACTCTGACATTTGGGACTATACAAACTGCTGGACAAATTTTTTTCAATGATCTCAACAGCTTTATAACTTGATTATTTTTATTTTATTAAGACACCTTTTTAAATAGTTTTCTTAGTCTGTTCCTTTGTTTGGACAGTTGCACCACCTGACATTTTGGGAGTTTAAGATAACAAAACAAAATAATATGTATTATTTAAATGTAGCCTACTAAAAATGATTTCGAACTAGATAGGTTTTAAAGAACAAAGGGATATGTCATGAATTTATCAAATTATTTTAAAGGAAATAATGCACTTGGACACAAAAAATATGCACATCACATGTACTATACAATCATAAAATACTATATAATAACTGAAGGTTTTTTTTTTTTTTTTAATTTTGATTTTAAGGTTTTTGGTTATGGCAAAGAAGTCACTGCCAGCTGGCCAGTGACGTATACAGGACGTATACGCACCTCACCACGTCAAAGATTGATAACCTATCTTAAATTATTAAACTACTTTTTTAAACACGTTTTATTACATAATATGTGTGATTAGATGTGGTTAAACTGGGTGTAATGTCCAGCAGCTGGCTAAGTTAGCCAGGCTAGTTTCCAACGTCACTCATACGGTCAGAGAAAATAATATGACGTGATAACGCACAAAACCTTCAGTCATTTACGCTATATTACAATATATATTCTTAAATGAAAATGAAAAACGGAACACCTCAAAAAAGAAAGAAAAAAAGAAAGAAAAAAGGCCCTAAACACGCCGGGAGTGGATTAGCTCAAGCTACACAGTCACACCTACCTTAGTACGGATCAGGTTCGGGTCCCAGCCTGGTCTGAGCTCTTTAATCAGCTTCATCGCCCCTTCCGTAACATCATGTTCGTCCACGAATATCGGGAATTTTCTGATCGTCGGTGAACCAACCGGCACGTGGATCTCCGTCTCCATCATATGATTTATCTGTCTATTAATGCCCGACATGAAAGTTTCTGAATCTATAAGTATTAAGTAGGTATTTTCAGTGTTTAGGGGGTCTAAAGGTTTTTATTTGAACATGCACTGAAGGTCCAGCCCGGTTTGGTATATGCAGGAGACAAGAGGAGCGACTCATATGCCGGTGTCGTGCCAAGGTACTTACCCCTGAAAGGAAGTGTATCCCCGGTCGCGGGAGCGCGCACGCATTCAGCAGGAGGTGTGTCATTACTTTGTCCAAGATGAATTAAACTATAACACGTGAATTGTTTAAGTCATCGTTTTACTGTTGTTGTTGTTTTGTTTTTTTTTATCGACGAGGTTTAGCAAAGACAGATATCATGTGGCCCATCAAAAACTAATTATTTTGTGGGCAAACGATCTAGCTTCATGCACGGAATGGATCAATTCTCACGAGAATGTACTGAAAAACTAAGACGACCATATCGTTTCACAAGCAAACAGCCCGTGGATATAAAATTGTTCTTACCCCCCCCCCCCCTCCTCCTCCTTCCATGGTGAATTATTACCAAAATCATTCAATAATGCATTGCACTTATACATAGGCAAACAACGATTTTACCGATGATGGCCTATCATCAAGTGTTTTATTTTATGAATACTGTACATCATGTCTAATAACAGCAGTGAATATGAACACATTTCCTATTTCCTGACTAAAGTTATAGTGGGATACAGATTTTTTCAGACCGTATTTTCGACCTGCCAAAATATGTATCCCCCCCCCTAAAATCTACAGGTGATGGCCTATCATCTAGTGTTTTATTTTATGAATACTGTACATCATGTCTAATAACAGCAGTGAATATGAACACATTTCCTATTTCCTGACTAAAGTTATAGTGGGATACAGATTTTTTCAGACCGTATTTTCGACCTGCCAAAATATGTATCCCCCCCCCCCCCCCCTAAAATCTACAGGTGATGGCCTATAATCTAGTGTTTTATTTTATGAATACTGTACATCATGTCAAATAACAGCAGTGAATATGAACACATTTCCTATTTCCTGACTAAAGTTATAGTGGGATACAGATTTTTTCAGACCGTATTTTCGACCTGCCAAAATATGTATCCCCCCCCCCAAAATCTACAGGTGATGGCCTATCATCTAGTGTTTTATTTTATGAATACTGTACATCATGTCTAATAACAGCAGTGAATATGAACACATTTCCTATTTCCTGACTAAAGTTATAGTGGGATACAGATTTTTTCAGACCGTATTTTCGACCTGCCA
This sequence comes from Pimephales promelas, assembly GCF_988280905.1. Classification (NCBI taxonomy): domain Eukaryota; kingdom Metazoa; phylum Chordata; class Actinopteri; order Cypriniformes; family Leuciscidae; genus Pimephales; species Pimephales promelas. Next base: position 26,881,129 of record NC_142789.1, read on the forward strand.
AAATATGTATCCCCCCCCCCAAAATCTACAGGTGATGGCCTATCATCTAGTGTTTTATTTTATGAATACTGTACATCATGTCTAATAACAGCAGTGAATATGAACACATTTCCTATTTCCTGACTAAAGTTATAGTGGGATACAGATTTTTTCAGACCGTATTTTCGACCTGCCAAAATATGTATCCCCCCCCCCAAAATCTACAGGTGATGGCCTATCATCTAGTGTTTTATTTTATGAATACTGTACATCATGTCAAATAACAGCAGTGAATATGAACACATTTCCTATTTCCTGACTAAAGTTATAGTGGGATACAGATTTTTTCAGACCGTATTTTCGACCTGCCAAAATATGTATCCCCCCCCCCAAAATCTACAGGTGATGGCCTATCATCTAGAGTTTTATTTTATGAATACTGTACATCATGTCTAATAACAGCAGTGAATATGAACACATTTCCTATTTCCTGACTAAAGTTATAGTGGGATACAGATTTTTTCAGACCGTATTTTCGACCTGCCAAAATATGTATCCCCCCCCCCAAAATCTACAGGTGATGGCCTATCATCTAGTGTTTTATTTTATGAATACTGTACATCATGTCTAATAACAGCAGTGAATATGAACACATTTCTTGTTTTCTGACAAAAGTTATAGTGGGATACAGATTTTTTCAGACCGTATTTTCGACCTGCCAAAAGATGTATCCCCCCCCCTAAAATCTACAGGTGATGGCCTATCATCTAGTGTTTTATTTTATGAATACTGTACATCATGTCTAATAACAGCAGTGAATATGAACACATTTCCTATTTCCTGACTAAAGTTATAGTGGGATACAGATTTTTTCAGACCGTATTTTCGACCTGCCAAAATATGTATCCCCCCCCCCCCCTAAAATCTACAGGTGATGGCCTATCATCTAGTGTTTTATTTTATGAATACTGTACATCATGTCAAATAACAGCAGTGAATATGAACACATTTCCTATTTCCTGACTAAAGTTATAGTGGGATACAGATTTTTTCAGACCGTATTTTCGACCTGCCAAAATATGTATCCCCCCCCCCAAAATCTACAGGTGATGGCCTATCATCTAGTGTTTTATTTTATAAATACTGTACATCATGTCTAATAACAGCAGTGAATATGAACACATTTCCTATTTCCTGACTAAAGTTATAGTGGGATACAGATTTTTTCAGACCGTATTTTCGACCTGCCAAAATATGTATCCCCCCCCTCCCCCCTAAAATCTACAGGTGATGGCCTATCATCTAGTGTTTTATTTTATGAATACTGTACATCATGTCTAATAACAGCAGTGAATATGAACACATTTCCTATTTCCTGACTAAAGTTATAGTGGGATACAGATTTTTTCAGACCGTATTTTCGACCTGCCAAAATATGTATCCCCCCCCCTAAAATCTACAGGTGATGGCCTATAATCTAGTGTTTTATTTTATGAATACTGTACATCATGTCTAATAACAGCAGTGAATATGAACACATTTCTTGTTTTCTGACAAAAGTTATAGTGGGATACAGATTTTTTCAGACCGTATTTTCGACCTGCCAAAATATGTATCCCCCCCCCTAAAATCTACAGGTGATGGCCTATCATCTAGTGTTTTATTTTATGAATACTGTACATCATGTCTAATAACAGCAGTGAATATGAACACATTTCCTATTTCCTGACTAAAGTTATAGTGGGATACAGATTTTTTCAGACCGTATTTTCGACCTGCCAAAATATGTATCCCCCCCCCTAAAATCTACAGGTGATGGCCTATAATCTAGTGTTTTATTTTATGAATACTGTACATCATGTCTAATAACAGCAGTGAATATGAACACATTTCTTGTTTTCTGACAAAAGTTATAGTGGGATACAGATTTTTTCAGACCGTATTTTCGACCTGCCAAAATATGTACCCCCCCCCCCCCCTAAAATCTACAGGTGATGGCCTATCATCTAGTGTTTTATTTTATGAATACTGTACATCATGTCTAATAACAGCAGTGAATATGAACACATTTCTTGTTTTCTGACAAAAGTTATAGTGGGATACAGATTTTTTCAGACCGTATTTTCGACCTGCCAAAATATGTATCCCCCCCCCCTAAAATCTACAGGTGATGGCCTATCATCTAGTGTTTTATTTTATGAATACTGTACATCATGTCTAATAACAGCAGTGAATATGAACACATTTCCTATTTCCTGACTAAAGTTATAGTGGGATACAGATTTTTTCAGACCGTATTTTCGACCTGCCAAAATATGTACCCCCCCCCCTAAAATCTACAGGTGATGGCCTATCATCTAGAGTTTTATTTTATGAATACTGTACATCATGTCTAATAACAGCAGTGAATATGAACACATTTCTTGTTTTCTGACAAAAGTTATAGTGGGATACAGATTTTTTCAGACCGTATTTTCGACCTGCCAAAATATGTATCCCCCCCCCCTAAAATCTACAGGTGATGGCTTATCATCTAGTGTTTTATTTTATGAATACTGTACATCATGTCTAATAACAGCAGTGAATATGAACACATTTCCTATTTCCTGACTAAAGTTATAGTGGGATACAGATTTTTTCAGACCGTATTTTCGACCTGCCAAAATATGTATCCCCCCCCCTAAAATCTACAGGTGATGGCCTATAATCTAGTGTTTTATTTTATGAATACTGTACATCATGTCTAATAACAGCAGTGAATATGAACACATTTCTTGTTTTCTGACAAAAGTTATAGTGGGATACAGATTTTTTCAGACCGTATTTTCGACCTGCCAAAATATGTATCCCCCCCCCTAAAATCTACAGGTGATGGCCTATCATCTAGTGTTTTATTTTATGAATACTGTACATCATGTCTAATAACAGCAGTGAATATGAACACATTTCCTATTTCCTGACTAAAGTTATAGTGGGATACAGATTTTTTCAGACCGTATTTTCGACCTGCCAAAATATGTATCCCCCCCCCCAAAATCTACAGGTGATGGCCTATCATCTAGTGTTTTATTTTATAAATACTGTACATCATGTCTAATAACAGCAGTGAATATGAACACATTTCCTATTTCCTGACTAAAGTTATAGTGGGATACAGATTTTTTCAGACCGTATTTTCGACCTGCCAAAATATGTACCCCCCCCCCTAAAATCTACAGGTGATGGCCTATCATCTAGAGTTTTATTTTATGAATACTGTACATCATGTCTAATAACAGCAGTGAATATGAACACATTTCTTGTTTTCTGACAAAAGTTATAGTGGGATACAGATTTTTTCAGACCGTATTTTCGACCTGCCAAAATATGTATCCCCCCCCCTAAAATCTACAGGTGATGGCTTATCATCTAGTGTTTTATTTTATGAATACTGTACATCATGTCTAATAACAGCAGTGAATATGAACACATTTCCTATTTCCTGACTAAAGTTATAGTGGGATACAGATTTTTTCAGACCGTATTTTCGACCTGCCAAAATATGTATCCCCCCCCCTAAAATCTACATGTGATGGCCTATCATCAAGTGTTTTATTTTGTGAATACTGTACATCATGTCTAATAACAGCAGTGAACGTTTTTGGTTTAATAAATTCTCAATGTATAAAACTGTCAATGATCTAAATTAATGGTGGTGTATATTTTATTTGTTCATTATTCATACTATTTGAATTTTTAATTTTATGGAGCCATCAGAATTATTCCATACTAACCTAAAAAATATTTGTGTGGAAAAACTAAGAATTATAGATTCATGCTCTGTGTTTTGTTTTGTTTCTAAGATGACCTGACTGACATATGTCACTTCTGTGGATCAGAAGGACCCAAGGAAGATTTGAGCTGGGTAAATCAAACTTAAGAAATGTGAAATGAAATATGTTTTGATATAAAGTTATTAAGAATTTTATTGTAGTGTTATGTTGGATATTTATATTATATTTCTTCTATTTTGCCCAGGACTTACAAACATTACATAATTATTTTATCTCCACAATAATTACTGTACAGTATATTACAAATATCAATTACACAGGAATGAAAATTTGCAACCTCTTACTGAATCCAAATAATTTGTTTTCCAGATTCAGTGTGACGTTTGTTTGCGGTGGTTCCACCATATGTGTGTTAAAAGCCCACCAACGGAGGAGGCCTTCCTGTGTACTGCTTGTACTCCTTAATTTTGTGTACATTATTGTTCCGGAGGAATTTATTGATTAAATCTTGTTGTATTATTACACCTTCCAAGTATGTGTCTTATCATCTTAAAATTATTAAAAACCAACAGACTGATGCGGGACATTATCTCAATATGCGACGTGCGGTCCAGCACAAAGTGGGACGGGTGCTGCTCAAGATGGATGGCGGGGGTCTTATCTTGCTTTCTTGGCGCCACAGGAAGTGGAGACGTTGATAGTCCATCATCTGTGGAATATGGAGAGGGGGATACCTTTTATAGCAGGTCGAAAATACGGTCTGAAAAAATCTGTATCCCACTATAACTTTAGTCAGGAAATAGGAAATGTGTTCATATTCACTGCTGTTATTAGACATGATGTACAGTATTCATAAAATAAAACACTAGATGATAGGCCATCACCTGTAGATTTTAGGGGGGGGGATACATATTTTGGCAGGTCGAAAATACGGTCTGAAAAAATCTGTATCCCACTATAACTTTTGTCAGAAAACAAGAAATGTGTTCATATTCACTGCTGTTATTAGACATGATGTACAGTATTCATAAAATAAAACACTAGATTATAGGCCATCACCTGTAGATTTTGGGGGGGGGGATACATATTTTGGCAGGTCGAAAATACGGTCTGAAAAAATCTGTATCCCACTATAACTTTTGTCAGAAAACAAGAAATGTGTTCATATTCACTGCTGTTATTAGACATGATGTACAGTATTCATAAAATAAAACACTAGATTATAGGCCATCACCTGTAGATTTTGGGGGGGGGGATACATATTTTGGCAGGTCGAAAATACGGTCTGAAAAAATCTGTATCCCACTATAACTTTTGTCAGAAAACAAGAAATGTGTTCATATTCACTGCTGTTATTAGACATGATGTACAGTATTCATAAAATAAAACACTAGATTATAGGCCATCACCTGTAGATTTTAGGGGGGGGGATACATATTTTGGCAGGTCGAAAATACGGTCTGAAAAAATCTGTATCCCACTATAACTTTAGTCAGGAAATAGGAAATGTGTTCATATTCACTGCTGTTATTTGACATGATGTACAGTATTCATAAAATAAAACACTAGATGATAGGCCATCACCTGTAGATTTTAGGGGGGGGGGATACATCTTTTGGCAGGTCGAAAATACGGTCTGAAAAAATCTGTATCCCACTATAACTTTAGTCAGGAAATAGGAAATGTGTTCATATTCACTGCTGTTATTAGACATGATGTACAGTATTCATAAAATAAAACACTAGATGATAAGCCATCACCTGTAGATTTTAGGGGGGGGGATACATATTTTGGCAGGTCGAAAATACGGTCTGAAAAAATCTGTATCCCACTATAACTTTAGTCAGAAAACAAGAAATGTGTTCATATTCACTGCTGTTATTAGACATGATGTACAGTATTCATAAAATAAAACACTAGATGATAGGCCATCACCTGTAGATTTTAGGGGGGGGGGGGTACATATTTTGGCAGGTCGAAAATACGGTCTGAAAAAATCTGTATCCCACTATAACTTTTGTCAGAAAACAAGAAATGTGTTCATATTCACTGCTGTTATTAGACATGATGTACAGTATTCATAAAATAAAACACTAGATGATAGGCCATCACCTGTAGATTTTAGGGGGGGGGATACATATTTTGGCAGGTCGAAAATACGGTCTGAAAAAATCTGTATCCCACTATAACTTTTGTCAGAAAACAAGAAATGTGTTCATATTCACTGCTGTTATTAGACATGATGTACAGTATTCATAAAATAAAACTCTAGATGATAGGCCATCACCTGTAGATTTTGGGGGGGGGGGGTACATATTTTGGCAGGTCGAAAATACGGTCTGAAAAAATCTGTATCCCACTATAACTTTAGTCAGGAAATAGGAAATGTGTTCATATTCACTGCTGTTATTAGACATGATGTACAGTATTCATAAAATAAAACACTAGATGATAGGCCATCACCTGTAGATTTTAGGGGGGGGGGGTACATATTTTGGCAGGTCGAAAATACGGTCTGAAAAAATCTGTATCCCACTATAACTTTAGTCAGGAAATAGGAAATGTGTTCATATTCACTGCTGTTATTAGACATGATGTACAGTATTCATAAAATAAAACACTTGATGATAGGCCATCATCGGTAAAATCGTTGTTTGCCTATGTATAAGTGCAATGCATTATTGAATGATTTTGGTAATAATTCACCATGGAAGGAGGAGGAGGGGGGGGGGGGGGTAAGAACAATTTTATATCCACGGGCTGTTTGCTTGTGAAACGATATGGTCGTCTTAGTTTTTCAGTACATTCTCGTGAGAATTGATCCATTCCGTGCATGAAGCTAGATCGTTTGCCCACAAAATAATTAGTTTTTGATGGGCCACATGATATCTGTCTTTGCTAAACCTCGTCGATAAAAAAAAACAAAACAACAACAACAGTAAAACGATGACTTAAACAATTCACGTGTTATAGTTTAATTCATCTTGGACAAAGTAATGACACACCTCCTGCTGAATGCGTGCGCGCTCCCGCGACCGGGGATACACTTCCTTTCAGGGGTAAGTACCTTGGCACGACACCGGTACCGTTGGTTTCTGTCATCACGGCAGGAAAAAACGCTGCTTCTTCCTTCTGCAGGCACCGCCCACAAGAAATCATCCGATGACGGAGGTAGCTCATGAATATGAATGAGGTCAGGCTGATGGGACTTCAGAACCTTCCAATGGCGAAGGCCTGACTTATTAATATTAATTAGGTGAAATTACGTTGCTTTGTGGTCGTCCTTGGCAAAGGCCTGGCTCATGAATATTACAGTAGTAAGATTCTGCGTAATAAGATTCGTAAATAACCTGACTTTATGTCTCTCATTAAACATATGCTCATTATTTAGTCTTTTTCTTTTGAAATATATTTTATGTAGCATGGTACCATACATTATATACCATATAATGTGAAAAAAATGAAGTAAGTGTTTAACATGGGGAAATGTAAACAATCTGAATATTTAGCCAAATCAAATGACTAGCATAAAAGGACTGTGTTGTCTAAACTAATCTCAGGTTTACTGTAATCATGTGCCATTATTGCATGTAATGCTATGAATCAGGCCACTAGGGGTCTCTCACAAATAGTCCAGTCATTTTATGAAAAGGAGTCGGAAAATTAGCAACAGAAGCAAACTCAACTGATTTTGTGTCCTGAGTAAGGGAAAAAAGCACATAAGAATCCCATTAGGGGAAGACCCAAATATAGCCTATTCATACGCATATTCATTATTTTTCTCACGTGAATAGGGGAAACATTTTAACCTCTAGATATCACCATGAAAATGAATGAGTTGATTACTTACATCAAGACAAAAAATGTATTAGAAGTTTTGTCAAGATTTTTTGTTAACATGGGCAAACAGTGCATAATCTAATTAGATATGTGCTAATTTCCATAAATACCACAACATATCTAAACATTGGGTATTACCAGGTGAAAATGTCTTGTTGAATCTTGATGGCATTTAACAGTAAAATACTTAATTTTAAGGTCTGGTAACCCATTTAGCATCAAATCATAGAGGCAGAAGTACTTTAAACTTAGAGTTTGGGGCTGGGTCCGTGGGACTGTTTCTGGGGGATGAGTCTGAGGGAAGAACAGGAGATAAGGGTAAGGCGAATGCAGAAGAAAAAAGGTAGGCTATAGGTAAAATAAATAATCTGACATTATAATGCACCTTTTGCTAATATTACCAAAAAAAAATTTGTCAAACATTTTTTGTTTGTCTTAAGTAATCAACTCAGTAATTTTCATGGTTATATCTAAAGGATAAAAATGTTAGCCTATTCACATGAGAAAAAGAACGAATAGGCGTTTGAATTGGCTATTTATGTCTTTTTCTAAACTTTTTTTTCCTTACTCGTGACATATTGAGGATGCAGAATCAGTTGACTTTGCTTCTGTTGCAGTTTGTCCTAGGTTGACCCCCAGTTTGGCTTAAAATGACTGGACTAAAACCATAGACAGTAAGACTAAAACGCACAATGGGCCCAAATCATAAATGTTTTTATAACATGAGCAAAAGTGACCTCTGGTGGATAAGGTTAGCAGAAAAATAAACCTCATACCTAGCTATATTAATATTTTAATCAATTTTATATGTCCAGTTCTCATTTTAATTTTAGTTATAGTTTTAGTGTTCTAGTATTTTTTTTTGGTTATTTTATCATCATTATGATTATTATTATTATAGCCTATTTAAAATATGTCAATATTGTTTTTGTTATTTTTTTATTTTACATAAACTTCTTCAAACATTGGACTGGTAAACTGGCTGCGTCCGAAGCTTAGCCAGCTGACTTGACTTATCTGGCAGGACAGGCCAATAGTGAGCCAGCCGTTACACACTAAAATATTTTTCGATTTTAAACGCTTTGTAGAATCCAATAAAATGATGTGGCTGGAAAAATAGTACTTCGTAAATTCAATGTTTTTTTTTTGTTTTTGTTTTTGCCACAAGAAAAAATGCTTTAAAAAAACCCCAGAAGATTTATAATATGTTCTCACTTGTTGTTCTGTAAAATATTCTACATCACTATTAACTTGTCATGTCTAACAGGAAACAATCCCTCTCAGGCATATGGGTTTCCTTTTTCAGGGAGCATAAATGAATGGGCCACTGCACACACTGATGTCTTGCTTTTACACTTGCAGATACACGTCTCTGTCAACCGTTTCCGTCTTTAGTCAGGGATTCTCAATTGTTCTTGAGAACTGGAATGTTGTGTGATTTTTTTTTTTTTTTTTTTTTTTTTTTTGAGGGGGTTGGTTGCTTGTCAATGTATCCTGGAAACTCAGAACTTGTGTCTGCAAAAGCACCGCTAGCGCCTTATGAGATATCAACGACTTCAGAAATATTTGCTCTCCAAATGAACACACGATGACTTACCGGTTCGCTGTTTTATAAAGGGTTAGGCTATTCTTTCTGGGTGACCCAAAGATCTCCACACCCAAGACAAATTCCCCTTTCAAAGTTCATGTTGACACTTCTTATGCAGTAAAGATTGTACTGGATTCCTGTTTTCACATGTGCAAATATGCATGCACACATATGCACTATACATTTAGGCTGTGTTCTTTCATGTTAACACACGCACACACACACATACACGGAAATCCTCTCTGTTAATAATTACCTGCACATGCACAATACAAATGCCTGCTTGCTGGATAATTTAACAAAAAGAAGACAGATGGGTTCCCAAACATCATTATTGGCTGTTTCTCCCCACAAGATTGTCGTAAAACTGACACATTGAAAGTCACAAACATTGGGAAACATGCAAGTTTTACTTATGAACAATTTACATGATACTGTATATGGAACATTCTTGAATTGAAATGTAACAAGCACAGTGAACGTGATTTCACCAATTCATACAACATTTATCAACATCTTTGTTGATCCTGGAACAACATTCCAATCAACCAACAGATTTGAGTCTTTTTACAGAGTTTTGTCAAGTTTAGGTTTACAACGAGTGTTCTTCTATTTACTTATTATTTCCCTTTGATTTTAGGGATAACTTATAGGGTTATGCTTAGGGGATAGCACTGTTTATCGGACAGGACTGTTGTTCCAGGATCAACAACATAATGTTGATCCAGGAACATTGTCTTTTTTGGCCGATAATTAACTTAGCTCTGAGAACTGACTTAAAACACCATAGCAACGCCCTAGCAACCACCCACACATTATTGTTATTGTTAGCTAAAGCTAACAAGAAATTATTAAAACTTAAAGGCCAACATGAAAAATGTAAAAACAAATAAAAATTGCTTTGGCATCTAACTGAAAAAAAGCGTAAGCTGAAATACTAAAATTACTAAAATTGAAATAAAGCAAAGCTAAAAAAAAATATGACAAAAGTACGGATCAAAATGACTTATACTAACAATATAGCAAAGAATTTAAGCAAGCACCAATCTAAAACTTAAAAATATAGTTTTTTTTAGTTGAGTTACACTGCTTGAGTAACTGTATTTAAATAGGGAAACCGGTGGAGGTGTTTGGTTGCTTCTCTGCTTGGCCCATATTGAATAAACTGGGCTAGTTTATTCCTATCAAAGTGTCTCGCGCAGCGCGCCAGAGTGATTGAGCGCACGCACTGAGACAACAGAGGTATGCATCAACTCGTCTTAGTAAAGGGAATGACAGTTTGAAATGAAAAACGGTGGAGTATCCCTTTAAGAAAATATATGGGACTTATTCTTTTTCTTCTATGTATTGTTTGTTGCATTTAATTGAATACAAAGTAAACAATTCAAGGTCCTTTAGGACATTTTCACTCACAAAAAAAGTTTAATTTTAACATTGTTAATAATATCATGTGGTGGAGTGGAGCACGCAACACCAAGCAACACCAAGGTCAGTTTGGTTCCCTGGGGAAATGTACTGCAAATTACTTTGGATAAAAGTTTCTGCCAAACGAATAAATGTAATCTAAACGTCTCTAATTCACACTTGAAGTTTTCCCATGTTAATTTCACTAGAGCTCAGTTGTTCCATAAAGAATGGCAGAAGTGACATCATTAAAGCCCCATTCCGTTTCTGGACTGTGGAAGCGAAGTTCCGTCGGCCATCTGCACTGCTGTCAGAGTTTTATGTCTTCCTTTGTCTCATCCTCCTCCTCTACACACACGAGCCCTGATGATTTTAACCTCCTCTAGTGAGTGTCGGGCCACACACACAACACGTCCCGCTTTTAAACGGCCCTCCGGGTCTCTTGTAAACCCGCCAGAGCTTCTGCGGCTTCAGTCTCCTGTAGGTCTTTACAGCAGGAACAATACTTGATTTAAAGGCTGGGGAATTTACTGTTCCTGCTTCAGCTATTTTGTGTGTGGCATCTGTTGTGCGCAAAGCTAAAGGTAGACAATTGCATTTAAGAGTGTTAAAGAGAAGCTGGTTCATTTGGAAGGAAGAGAGGAGAGGCTCACTAAACAGGTGGCGGAAACACATACACCATGAATAATGAAAGAAAGATTAGCGCTTCAATAGATTGTTTGCTTTAAAGTTGCCTCCATTCAGAGTTAAAAGTCACAATGAAATGAGTGGAATTAGTTTTAAAATAGCACAACAACAAACAGAGAAAGAGCCCGCAGGGCGTATAGGACTAGATGTGCTTATGAAAGTAAGCCGACCGCCAGGTAGAACATGGTCTCATAGCATTCGGACAAAATGCAATGATTGACATTTTATTGTCCTTCACCTTCCAATACTATATGAATTCACTTAACTTAGTGATTGCTACACTGTAAAAAAATATTTTCAAGATTTGTTATCACATTTTTTCTTTTGTCAAATCAACTTAAATAATTTATTTAGTTGATATAACTTATTATTTTGAGTTTCTGATGATTAAATTAATCTCCTTTATTGTATGAACTCACTTTTTCCAGTTCAATCAACTTAAAATTTTAAGGCAACCAGGTTACTTACTTTTTTAAGTTAAACCAACAATATTTTTTTTACAGTGTCTCAGGAGACGTTCAATCAGCATTAACAACAATTGTTTCTGAAACAAATCGCCCGCCCTGCCTTTAAAATCCTCATAAATGGCAGTACATCAAAACATTTTGATGGAAAAATGTCAAATCGTAATGAAAGCAATGCCACAAGTCTTTATAAATAGCTTTTTCATTTGATTTGGGGGTGAAATAGGACCCTGGTGTGTTCTTGACAGGCATTACTCATCCATATTACAGCTTTGATGTATATAATAACATACCATAATCTCAAAAATGCCATTCAGGTTCAAAAACTGCAGTCTATATTTATTGCAGAAGAAGTAAAACTGTGTATAGTCTATACTATGGTGGAACACAAACATCAATTTAGTGTTTTATAGGCTGTTGTAAACGTTGGTGTGATAAGGAATTGTGTGGAGGACTGTGTGAATATCATTTCAGTCCTTCCAGACAAATCTCTGAATTCCACATCGCAGTGGAATGCCTGCACACATATGCTTAAGTGCATCTGAAATCAAAAAGATTTGATGTCTAAATCTGATACAAATGTTATCAGCTAAATGAGCATGATGTCATGCAACTGAGATCTCTTCTCAATTGTTTAGACAGCGATGAGATTAAATAGCTTCAGCTTGGGAAAAACTTTCAGAAGAGAGTCTGAGATCCTTAAGACGAGGTGGGATCATATAAAAAATATGGGCAAAGCGTCTGTGACGTCACCCATAGACTTTAGAACAGTTTTGAGGCTGTTTATGAGGGGTATGGGCGGTGTCATCTTGGAAAATACAAAATACAAATGTTCAGAAAGGATACAGAGGTGGTATGATGTGTTGTGGCAGACGTCAAATTCCACTCGGCGCAGCTGTCAAAGTTAACCGCCCTTATTTGTCATACATTTTATATCTAAATACTATCTAAACTAACGAGTTAGAAAAAAATTCACCCCACTCGCAGTTTTCAGCCACTCGGAACCAATCGAAAAATACAATAAAAGTCCATGGGACCAACATGTAAACATATGAATTTATGTTGTGAAAACGGATATTTTAACACGAAGTCTATTGACATTTGCTCCCTTTTGGGACCTGCCCCTCGTGGATTTTCGATGTACTTCCGGGTAGGCTTCATTTTTCAGATTAGAATGTTGCCGCTTGGGTGGGATATGTTCTCTGAGGTCAAGGAAGGGTTTGATAAGGTGTTGCATGTGAGCGTTGGTGTTGGTCTTTACGTGCTCATACACTTGCATTGAGTTTGAGCCACAGAATGGACTGAACAAAAGCCAAGATCCCAAACCCACCAATAGAGCAATTACCTTCCAGAAACATGGTCTGTATCTTCTCCCTGTGGCCCTTTGACCCCTGACACCTTATTATGACAATGCCGTGGGCTCCAAAAAGCTTTCAGTTTCAAATAAGCTCCATTGAACCAAAGTAAACAAGCTTTAGAAGAGCAGCTGCCGGTTCGGACGTGAATGGCTCAATGTGATTCTCTATTGATCCGAGGAGGTTTCATTTTCCACGCACAGCATTACAATCCCATTTGGCTCTGAAAATCAGAGTAATTTGAAAAAAGATTACAGAGAATAATCTGTCAGATGAAATGACACCGATTTCATGCACCATTAGGAAGCCTATTGAGAGTATAAAATGTGAGAGTGTCTCTTGAGCCCTGGTTATTAAAGCACTCTCATCACTCATTCAGTCTGGCTTTTGAGACTGTTTTGTTTAGATTGTGCTTTGCTTATCCTGACAATTTCTTTCAATATAAAGTGTGGCAACTAAATGTTTCCTCAAATCTATTTCCAAACACTGGAGAAAAACTATGAACAGATTTGTGATATTGATGTTTTACCTGTTGACCTTAAAGGGATACTCCACCCAAAAATGCAAATTCTGTCATGATTTACTCACCCTAATGTTGTTGCAACCCTGTATGAGTTTCTTTCTTCTGCTGAAGAGGACGTTTTAAAGAACGTTTGGAACTTTGGCTCCATTGACTTCCATGGTATTTTTTTTTCTAGGCTACTATGGAAGTCAATGGAGCCAAACAACTGTTTGGTTCCAATCGTTCTTCAAAATATCTTAATTTTTTGGTGGAGTATCCCTTTAAGCAGGTGAACAGGTTTCTGGATAATCTTTAACTTGGATGTTTGCTGTTCTTAGATTGTGGGCTGAAGAAACTGGGGATTTCTTCTTTGGTTACACTTGAGCAGAAAATTCCAAAGAGCAAAGTTAATTTTCAAAACAATTAGGTCTAGGTAAGAGGTCAATGACTATTCTTGAAAACCAATATCATAATTAGTGGTTCTGTCAAAGTCAATGGATCATTAAGGGATAGTTCACCCAAAAATGAAAATTCTGCCAGTAATTACTCACCCTCATGGGTTTCCAACCCCGTAAGACCTTCGTTAATCTTCAGAACACAAATTAAGATATTTTTGATGAAATCTGATAGCTGGATCAGTTCCCCATACTAGTCCAGAGGCTTCTTAAGGAATGGAAACTTGCCGGTCTTGAAAATGTATTAAAGACATCGTTAAAATAGTCCAAGTGACTATAGTGGCTAAATCTTAACTTTATCAAACGACGAGATTTTTTGTGCGCAAAAACAAACAAAAATAACGACTTTATTCAACTATTCATTTCCTTCTCTATGGGCCTCGAGTCAGCTTACTAGTTTAACAACGTATGATCTGTTGTTGTACGTCACGCGCATCACACACATGACCAGCGTCGGCCAATAGTGAGCCTACGTGGGACGTAGATCTACGCAATCACTATGTTAACTTACTAGAGGCCCAAAAAGAAGGAAAAGGTCTTACAGGATTGTGTGAGGGTGAGTAAAAATACTGACAGAATTTTCTTTTAGGGTGAACTATCCCTTTAATTCATTCATTAAATATTATTAACATATATAATAAAACATATAAAAAACATATATATTTTTTTATTGTATAGCAACACCCAGTGCAATATATATATATATATATATATATATATATATATATATATAATGGATAATTAAATAATAAATATTATGGATAATGGATCATTTATTGTTTTTTAATCATTAATCGTTTAATTATGGAAAATATACAATTTTGCCCAAGCACTGCTCTTAATCATATACTATAATTATAGATAAGGGATAAATCATATTAATATTATTACAATATTATCATTGCTACTCATGATGATGCAAATATAAAAAACTTCAAAACACTATGGCAATTAATAAAATCATAAATAACATCATTACGTAAATGAGGCTGTGCTATATTCGCGTTGTGCCTGCAACCCCTTCAGCCGTTACTTATTCACGATACAGAACTTGCCTCGAGTATCTTATTGCTTTTATAAATGGGTTACCACACAATAAAGCTATTAAAGTTAAACAAAAATGTATTAGTGGAAATTTCATGAAGTAAAATCACTAAAAGCCTTCCTTCCGCTAGAAAAAATAGTCCCTGACCGTGAACAGCAACAACGTTCCAAAGTGTAATATGCATGAAAGCTCAAATAAACACAACATACACAGTTTTGCGCAGTGATGAAGCGGTCACAGCCGTGTTTTATCATGAATAAAGTACAGCTATTGACCAATCAGAATCAAGAATTGAAACCAATAGTTTTATAAATTTGTATATGGGTAGTGGATAAATAATGTATAATACAGTATTTGTTGATGGTGTTTGATAAGCCAGACATTAAAAAAATCCCTCAAAACACCCTAGCATCCGCTCATAATTGAGGCAGCAACTTCTGCATTGAACACACATGTAAAACACTTCACTGTTACATTAGCACCTGACAATGCGAATTTCTCACTTAAGAATTGAATGGGATGGATGGACCATTTTAGGATGAAAACAAACAAGCCTGATCAATGGCTGACAAAATGATGTCTGCTTTAAAATAGCTCTCTGGAGCCTTGACTTGTCTCATCAAGACCCGACAGAAACCATGATATCTCACATCTAGATAGACAATCTGGCGCTGTACAAAAAGATATAACATGATTCAAGCAGATTTAAGACATAACAACAAAAGTAAGACAGCGATTCACTGGTGAATAACCTTACAGAAAAAAAAAAAAAAAAACCCACCTAAAACAATGACGCTACCTTAGTGTTTGCACTCACCTTTCAACAAAAGCACTTTATTCTCTGAGTCACTATACAGAAAAAAATACAACATGACACATGACGGAATGAGCTACCAGTGTAATTGCGGGAGTATTTCCTGTGGGATGACATTATTTGTCATGAACTAGGCTATTAAGGTGAAGACAGTTATTTCCGGAGTGGTATATATCTGAGAGACACTAACAGAGGACTTTTGTATCAAGTGTCTTCAAGGGTCTTTAGTTACGGGAAGTCAACCTACTGTAAGTTCCAGTCAAGAAACAAAGGCTTGTGACTAAAGCTGGAGGCCATCTTCTGACTAACTCTTTGCATAGATAAACATTGTGATATATTGATATGTAGTAGACATATCTGTCTAGATAGATAGATAGATAGATAGATAGATAGATAGATAGATAGATAGATAGATAGATAGATAGATAGATAGATAAACAGACAGATAGATAGATAAACAGACAGATAGATCGATAGATAGATAGATAGATAGATAGATAGATAGATAGATAGATAGATAGATAGATAGATAGATAGATAGATAGATATATAGATAGATAGATAGATAGATAGATAGATAGATAGATAGATAGATAGATAAAAAAGCGTAAAAGCTTCTACACCTATGGGTGTTACCCGTTTCATTTCAGTCTTTTGTAAGTGAGTGAGTCATACTTCTAAAGTCCCTCAAAGTGATCTCTAAACTTCAATAAAACTTCCATTTAAAAGCGTCCACGTTTACCTGTATGAAGTGTCTTCAAGCTCCAGAGAAGATCACTTACTTGGTCGTGGTCCAAAAAAAAAAAAAAAATCCTCAGTCTGAAATGAGCTATGATTGGACGGATCTGAAAGCTTTCACGTGCCATGGAAACACCACACACACACACACACACACACACACCTCTGTCAACCCAAAGGGTGGAGTGGGTCGTTTGAAGACGCACACAACCACAAACCCTGAAGGAAGAGGTTGAGGAAAGCATTTGAAGTCAACCATGCATTTTAGATTCAGTTAGTCTTATGTTTAGGGGAAACGTTGGCACTGTAATGTAAAGCGTTGCCTTTTATACTCCCATCTTGTAAGCACGTGTTACATATACACATCAGTTATCTGAGGAAGGTGGACATGTAGAAACCCGGGTGTTTTGTGGATCATTGGATGTCTTCAGTCATGCAGGTTTCGCGTGTCCGCGCGGCGCGTAAAAGCGAGTGGCTCAGATGCGCTCTCGCGCACCACTTCAATCCAGATCCCTGCGTGGAAAACGAGATCGTGGTTTTGGCTACCGGCGTGGACCAGTATCTCCAGGAGGTGTTTCATCACCTGGCCTTTTACAACGGTGATGATCTCGTCTCGGATGAGGACTTCAGGAGTCTGTGTTTGATTTTGGGGATTCCCGCGAGCGCAGGGACTGAGAATGGCACCTCAGAACAACTTCCTCGTGTGCTTAACTTTAAAGAATTCCACGCGCGACTATGTGGATTTTTCTCGCTTAAAGCTCAGGAAAGACAGATTGGAGCTCGACTCCCGGTCAGTGAGGAGACCGAACACATCGAGCGCGAGATGCGACTCCGGTGTCCCCGTGTCCGGAGGAGAAAGTGCGTCAGTTTTGATCTGTCTACCGATCATCAGAACCGAAAGAGGTCAGTGAGAAGACCAGGACACTCTCAGAATCTGAATCATTCACAGACTTCTGCTGTGGAATCCACCAAAACCGCAGGTACAACTTACTTACACACACACACACACACACACACACACACACACACACACACACACACACACACACACACACACACACACACACACACACACACACACACACACACACACACACACTCATTTTTCCATCCAAAAACTCAAGCCTTAGGGGACATTTTTAGTCTTATTAATTAATGAAGATTTATTTACGGGAGGTTAAGGAGTGTAATGTCTGTGCCTTCCAGAAATTGGATGTTAATTACATGTTAAATGTAATGTTATATAAACAAACGTATTACTTCTTCCACAAAAATATTAATCAGCTGTTTTCAGTATTGATAATACTAAGAAATGTTTCTTGAGCAGCAAATCAGCATATCGGATCATGTGACACTGAAGACTGGAATAATCATGCTGAAAAAACAGCTTTGGACCACAGGAATAAATTATTTACACACAATATTACTGTTTACTTATTTTATCTATTTTTAATCAAATAGATGATGCAGCCTTGGTGAACACCCTTCATAAAGGATTAAATCTGAAAATGCTTTAAACAAGCAGAAAATGGATAAGAATATACCAATAAATATTTTATTTAACATTTATTTACTAACTTGTATTTGCACTGATTAATAAATAATGTATACTTTCTCTGAATTAATTTCAAAGCAAAAAGAAAATGTAGTAATTTTACTGAAGGTCTAATTTTTTAATGTGTATTGTAGTGTCTGCTATTACTGTAACTCAGAGAACCTGACTATTTTTATTTAAAGAAACAAGTATTTTTTTTTATTGATAGGTTTAATAATAGTAACATAAAAGAAAAGAAAAATATTTGAAATAAAATTAAAGGCATCATGTATATGATTTTACACATCTAATAACAATATTTGATTTTTATTGTATCACATTTATTAAGAAAAACCTTATAGCTACCTTATGTGTTTTCAAATGATACATTTGGTCAGAACTGAAGATGTATTTGTACTATATGCATTGCAGTGGATGTTACCCCTCAGAGGAGATGGCAGGACCAGCTAGAGTTGGAGAACGCCAGTCTGAGGGAGCTGGTGGAGGACTTGCGTTCAGCCCTGCAGAGCAGCGACGCGCGGTGCATGGCACTGGAGGTGGCGTTACGCCGGAAAGACGTGCCGCCCCAACACACTGCTGGTGGAACCCCGGAGAGACAAGACTGCAGCGCTGGGGGCAAAGCAAACTCACGTCAGTCCAAACACATGGAATGGGACACCCGAAGAAGCACTAAAGACCTCCTGCGAGAGCTGGAGCTGATCCGTGCTTCGCGTGATGGACAGCTGGAGGAAGCCATGAGGTTTAACCAGAGGTTAGAGGAAGAGCTGATGGCAGCTTATGGAGAGCTCAGCAGGATGCAGGAGACTGTGGACACCATCAGGACTGAGAACGCACGGATTAAGAAGAGGACAGAAGAGGTCAGAGGGTCACTGGCCGCAGGGCTGGAGGGTGTGAAAGCTTTACAAGACCAGGCCAAACGAGCTGACCTGCTCCGAGAACGAGTCCAGAGTCTGGAGAACCAGCTGGAGAAGTTCAGGTACTTCTCACTTTTATTCATCAAATGCTACAATAGTTCAAAAGTTTGGAGTCAGTAATAAATAATTTAATACTTTTATTCAGCAAGGATGCATTCAATTGAGCAAAAGTGACAGTAAAGAGATTTATAACTGCTAATGCTGTTCATTATAGAATCCTGAAAACAAAGAATCACGGTTTCCACAAACTTATTAAGCAGCACAACTATTTTCAACAATGATAACAATCGGAAATGTTTCTTGAGCAGCAAATCAGCATATTAGAATGAAATGAGTTCTGAAGGATCATGTGATATTGAAGACTGGAGTAATGATGCTGAAAATTCAGCTTTGCATCACAGAAATAAATTAAATCATTTTTTTAAATAATAATAGTCTTTCATAATATTACAGTTTTTTTACAGTGTATATAATCCAATATTGCAGCCATAATGAATATGAATGTATTCAAAATATTTTCAAATATTTCAAACGGTACTGTCTGAGAATTATTAAAGGTATACTGTAGTTCACCCAAGAATGAAAATTCAGTTTTTGTCCATAAAAGTCAGTGGGGTCCAACATAACACTGGAATCCATTTGACTTTCATTGTATTGATTTAAAAAAAAAAAAAGTTTTTCAAAATATCTTCTTTTGTGTTCCACAGAATATAGAAATGCATACAGGTTTGAAAAGACACTTAATTTTTTCATAAAATGATTTTGTTTAATATTTCCGTTCATATAGGAATTATCAATAGTGTAAAATTAATTAAAAGTATCAAAATTATACGATTATTCTGAACCAGTTCTTTTCAAGACCGAGTTGCATATAAAGTTCTGTCACTAAACTCTATCGCAGGCTGGTCCAAGGAATAGTTCACTTTTAAAAAAACTTTTGCAGATAATTTACCTATCCAAGATGTCATTCTTTCTTCAGTCGAAAAGAAATTAAGTTTTTTGATGAAAATATTCCAGGATTTTTCTCCATATAATGCACTTCAGTGGTAACCAAACGGTTCAAGGTCCAAAAGACAATGCAAATGCAAATGTTTCAATGCAAACTGCGCTTTTAACGTTTTCAGACGATGAATAAGAGTCTTATCAAGCGAAACGATCGCTCATATAATAAATAAATAACAAAGTTTAAGTTTTATAAGCTCAAATGGTCGCCTTGCTCTGTTCTGTGATGCGCGTACGTGACTCTCCTGTTCGAACTCGTTCATCAAAATAAACAAATCTTTTTTCATGTCATTTGGTTTATTCAACGAACGAAATGCACCAAATTGACTCAGAAAAAGATTCGTTTTGGGCTACATATTAAGGCCTGTTTATGCGTGTTTTCACCCGGAAAGCTCTAAAGAAATCAGTCACCCTATTGTACGAAGTTAAACTGAAAGAGCGAGTGTTCACAGACCAGAATGAACGAGTTCACAGTAACGTTCATCAGGCAGTAATACAGTACGTTCAGTTCATGTTCATGAAAGAGTTGATAAACAATCGTTCAATGAACACCTTTAGACACAACACTGGCCACGGGTAATTCATTGTACAGCAGAAGCATGTCTTGTTCATGTATTGGCAGTAGCTAGCAAGTCCCGTGCAAGCAGCAGTGTAGCAGATCTATTCCGCCAAGACCAAACATATCAAAACTGTCACACCCATTACTGTGCCAAACACAGGTGTCGTGACAGAAATACTTTTCTAAGACCCAGAGCAGACCACAAAGGCGTTCCCAGACAAGAAACCATAATCAACACTAAATCTTGCATAACTGGAAGATTTGTACACTCTCAGAAAAAAAGGTACAAAAGCTGTCTCTGGGGCTGTACCTTTTAAAAAGGTACACTTTTGTACCCAAAGGCTGCATATTGGTACCTTAGTGGTACATATTAGCACCTAAAATGTACATATTAACACCTAAAATGTACATATTAGTACCTAAAATGTACATATTAGCACCTAAAATATACATATTAGCACCTAAAATATACATATTAGGACCTAAATAGACATATTAGCTCCTGAAATGTACAAATTAACACTAAAAATGTACATATTAGCACCTAAAATGCACATATTAGCACCTAAAATGCACATATTAGCACCTAAAATGTACTTATTGGCACCTAAAATGTACATATTAGCACCTGAAATGTACATAATAGCACCTGAAATGTACATATCAGTACCTAAAATGTACTTATTGGCACCTAAAATGTACATATTAGCACCTGAAATGTACATAATAGCACCTGAAATGTACATATCAGTACCTAAAATGTACTTATTGGCACCTAAAATGTACATATTAGCACCTGAAATGTACATAATAGCACCTGAAATGTACATATCAGTTCCTAAAATGTACTTATTGGCACCTAAAATGTACATATTAGCACCTAGAATGGACACAAGTTTACCTTTTGAAAAGGTACAGCCCCAGTGACAGCTTTTGTACCTTTTTTTCTGAGAGTGTACAGTACCTGCACTGATGCTCCAGAGTGGATTCTGGCTTGAGTTGGTGTTGGTGAGTCAAGGAACCGGGGTTGGTTATGACACAGATGGATTATTAAGGAGTAGCATTGAGGGCATGTCGCAGGCATGCTTGATTTTCCCTTGACAGATGTTAATGACTTGCCTTAATAACACAGGATGGCACAGTTTCCTGAAAACACTTATTAGTCATTTGCTTTTAAGTGTGAGTATTACAGCAAGTCACTCAAAGCTGCTATTACAGCATCTAACTCTACATATCGTATTATATCCTGTGGGGAAGGATATAAGGTAGGCCTGCGTCCAGACACGCGTTTAAGCAGGTATGTTGGACAGACAGAGATCAAAGATGTCTATGGTCAGTGATTTTTACAGTGCCGTCTCATTTGTCTCTTGCATCTATCAACATAATGCAAAGACCTGAGGAAAGCTGTAAAGTACAGAGAAATTTTATATGAAGTATTGTGTGGCTTTAAGTCCACATCTATTAGTATATGTTAATGTACACTTCTACAAGCTAAAAATGATAAATATGTTGAAAAAACATTTTTATAAACGACTTTTTAAAAGACAAAGACTTTTTTTTGTGCGTTGGGTTTTCATATTAAATGAACTTAATGCACAAACAATTCCAAAAATAAATTTAGTTGATAATAACCATAAGAAATATAACAGTGAAAAAAAAACCTAATTAATTTAATCTAATTTATATGATTTTGCATTTCTAAAAACATTTTAAATATATCGTATTACACGTATTACAAAAATACAAGTATAATATGCTAAATAAAAAGGTATAAATAGTGAACTATAAGAAAAAATTTAAACAAAATGATAAATTTGTCATTTTTTTAATTTCAGTGCCAAATGTGTCACCAACAGAATAAAATAAAAAAATAAAAAAAAACTATTAATGGTAGTTTTTACACAGGTTTCCTGAATTCTCCTCGGTCTCTGTCTGCAATTGAGTATGAATTAGAGATTACAAACCAAAAACTAGTGCTAACAACTGTAGGAAGTTTCAGTATAATCAACTAATATATTCTAAGAACCATTTCCAGCATGCATGGCCAAATGCCGGTGTTAAAACTTTAGCTCATATTAACCTTGCAATCAATCAAGTAGATGGCTGGCTTTCAGTACTCTTTGCAGATTAATATCTGGGTTAATATTTCATTATTTGCATCACAGAGCGGTGATGTAATGCTCATTCCTCACCTGGAAAAGCAGGTTGAAACCTGCCAGGTTCCTCAACAGAAAATCCACACGGTCTGCACATGCATCTGCAGCACAAGAAACTCTTTCAGTCATGTGATCTTCAACATTTTGATTCCAAAGATCTTGACTCACCTGCACAGATGGTTATTTGATCATGTTTACAGTGCTTTATGACTTGTTCTCAGGGCCCAGTGCACGTGCACAGAGCTGAACATGAACAGAACCGAAACACAAGTTGAACCGTGTAGGTCTGGATTTCCCTCCTTCCATGATGATGCCCTCATCAGAAGAGGTAAGGAGGTCAAAAACCAGTCATAAACAAGTCAAATTCTCATTCTTAAAAAATGACATTTTCTTTGTTAACTTAGGCATGCAACTCAATATCTGTGGCTATGTTCAGAATGGGATACTAGCACACTGTGTAGTGTTTAAAAAAAATGCATTGTTGTGATGTGACATCATCACTTGCATGTTTACATCACTATCATCTTGGAAACAAATGCAAAAATAATTGTATTAGATCATTTAAGGGATCTAGTTTAAATTCTGTCATTCAAAAATTATTTTTTGGGGTGAACTATCTGTTTAAAGGCAGTAGTGGTCATGTGATGTCTCTGTGCAGAAGATGGCCTGCAGAGGTCAGTAGAGGGTCGGGCAGCATCAGATGAGGAAGAGGAGGAGAGAGGCATGGATGAAGGACAGTGCTGCCACCTGGAGGTCAAACGGTTGATTAACAGATTACACAGCTGTGCTAAAGGGTAAAGAGAGCCTAAATATCAAACAAAACAAGCCTAGGATTTCCTTTTTGTGCTTTTTGGCCACAACACATGCATTAATCGGACATATTCTCCGTCTACAGGTGTCAGAAAGTGGCTATCTGTCACTGGCTTGTCTCTCAGAGCTCCACTCGCAGCAAAGAAACTAAAGGATGTGTGTGGGTTCCTCAAGCGGGGGAGAGGGGAAATGAAGCAGTGGAGGTGAGAGTTGAAGCAGAAACTATGATCATGTGTTTGCAGAATTGTAATCCACCACATCTTCTCTAATTAAATGAACCCTTGCCTTCTCTGTCACGGCCCGCAGATGAAGCAGAAAGAGGCGGACAGCTTGAGAGCTCATACTTCACTGCTGGAGGAGAGACTGACTGATGCGCTCACTTTACTGCTGCAGATTCCACATAAAGTGAGAATTAGATTCAATGATAGGGCCTGGTTTCACTGACAGGGCTTAGATTAAGCCAGGTCATTTAGGACATTAAAGAGTAGTTCACTTTTAAAAAAAAACTTTTGGTGAAAATTTACTCACCCCCATGTCATCCAAGATGTCCATGTCTTTCTTTCTTCAGTCGAAAAGAAATTAAGGTTTTTGATTAAAACATTCCAGGATTTTTCTCCATATAATGGACTTTACTGGTAACCAAACGGTTCAAGGTCCAAAAGACACTTTCAGTGCAAACTGCAAACTGTTCAAATGGCTTTAAACGATTCCAGACAATGAATGAGGGTCTTATCAAGCGAAACGATCGCTCATTTAAAAAACAAAACAAAACAAAGTTTAAGTTTTATAAGCACAAATGGTCGCCTTGCTCTGTTCTGTGATGCGGTTCGTGAGTGACTCTCCTGTTCGAACTTTTCCCGAGTCAGTTCGTTCATTTCGTTCGTCGAATGAACCAAATGACACGAAAAAAGATTTGTTCATTTTGATGAACGAGTTCAAACAGGATAGTCACAAACGTGCGTCACAGAACAGAGCAAGGCGAGCATAGTTCACCAAAAGCAAATCAATTATAACGCCAGACCATCGATGTAAATATCTGTTAAGAGAATAATGTTAAAAATCAAACTACTTTATGAAAGCAATACATTTACAGGAACTAGTTTCTCAGCAGCGGCGGAATTTTACTTTGCTCCTTCGCCGAAAAGTAAACACAGAACCGAAGCGCACGTAACTACATATCCCTCCGCCGCTCCTGTAGTAGACTGTGCTAATAAATACAGAGGGAACAAAGTATATATTGCAATGTAATGGAAGGGTAGTTTGATATTTAACATTATTTTCTCAACAGACATTTACATCGATAGTCTGGCGTTATAATTTATTTGCTTTTGGTGAACTGTGGAGTGGGTAAAACAGTTATTAATGGCAGGCTAGCAGTTACCTTTAGCCTAGCACCGGCGAACTATGCAACTGGAACGACTGGATGAACATTTTTGAAAAGTGTCTCCACTGATAAATAACACTAAGGCTCACTTGGAAATGGGGCCCGATGTCCGATTTCGGACGCAACCTTAGACACTTAAAAATTAAGTTGAGACCTGGTTAATATTACTTACTGTTCATTCATCAAACCGGAAATGGAAGGTCAGGTAGAGTCACCTGTATCTATATAAAGCGCTTTAAACAATACAGATTGTTTCAAAACAGCTTTACAGTGATAGTCAAGTCATGCACATTGCACTGTGGGATATATTGTTCCTTTTTAGTGCACTTTGTTTACATTTTTTTTTAAATGTAGTGCTCTTTATTCTATGCATAAAGAAAATGCTAGACTGTATGAATCCCCTTGAATAGCCAGTGCTAAATTGCACAGTAGAGTAGCATTGATTAGTCCACTCTGCCACCTAGCGATTAAGTTACGTAATGAAAACTTTTATATTCTGACCCCTGATAGAGAGTCTCTC
This sequence comes from Pimephales promelas, assembly GCF_988280905.1. Classification (NCBI taxonomy): domain Eukaryota; kingdom Metazoa; phylum Chordata; class Actinopteri; order Cypriniformes; family Leuciscidae; genus Pimephales; species Pimephales promelas. Next base: position 26,906,673 of record NC_142789.1, read on the forward strand.
GGCGGATTTTGGGGAAAATACTGATCAACACACTAGATCTGTGTAGCAGAAAAAGTCACGGTAAGCTCTGCCTAGTGTTTCATTTTCTTTCTTTTATCCAAAAGCGCTGGATAAACTCCCATCTTGTCCTTCAGACTGCACTCCAGTGTTCCAGGTCGTGGACACACTCTGCCAGCAGCTCCTCTCCAGTGAGCTCCTGGATGGAGGAGAGGGGGAGGTCTGCAGCGGGTCACGACCTTCTATGACCTCAGCTCACCCAAACACGTCCAACCCCCTTCTGATGTCCTGCTGAGAGCTCACAGATGTCCCGCCTAGGAGGACACTTTCTATCAGGGTACAAATTTTTTATTACATCATTTATCATTTTTAAACTATATTCGTGTATTTTCAAATCGTGGTAACAGGGTTGTTACGCGTCATATCAAATGTCATAAAATAAAATAATAAAAGAAAAATTTAGTTTGACCTCTTAAAGTGGACAAACATAATTTTCTCACCTTCTTCCACTTATTTAATTATAATTAAATTGAATTTAAAAGTTTCTAGTCCCATTTTGTACCCTATTTGTGGAAAGTGTCACCCTGAAATCATAAATGAAGTTTTATGGAATATTGCAATGTTTATTGTAAATTATTTATCTCAGCACTTCATTTTTTTCATGTATGTGTGCTTGTAATCTTTCATCAATATAACTTCCCCTCCCTCTTTCAGTGACTTCTCTTTTCTGATGATGTGTTCACTGGAGCAAGGACGGAGCAACCCGTCACTCATATGGGATCCACCAATAGCAAACCACAACCATCCAATCAATTTCCAATGGGCCAAAAGAAGTCCCGCCCTAATTTTTTTGTTATTGAAGGCGGTTAACTCGGATATACGGCACAATATGGAAGAAAAGACTATGGCAAACTCTGATTCATGCCGACTTTAACCTATTCTTCCTCAAACGCATATTTCACAGTCTCCTGAAATCTTTCCAAGCGTTTACCATTGTTACGTGCACGACATGAATAGGCCATTATAAGACGCTTTTGAGTTGTGCGTTACTGTACTTTCTCTGCAAAGCACTTAATCTGTGTGAGAAACATTATGCTCTCATATGACCCTCTTATAAAACAATTTTGAACAATTATATTTATGCTACGAAATAATATCAGTTAAATTTGATCAAATAAAAAAATGCAACTTTTTTAAAGAGAACAATTTTTTTGTGTCAGTGACATCTGACTGTCACATGATGTCATTACCCGCTGCTCGTTATGGAACAAGCTCATGAGAGCTTCACACATTTGACTAGTTCTTAATTAGACAGTAAAAAACATGCGACCTGGTTTGATATTTTATTATCTAACGCAATGACTTTTAAGAGGTACTTAAATGCTTCTTGGTCAAAGTATTTAATAGAAATAAGCGTATATTCCTGCTACTGTATAGATCTTTTGTTTTGTGTTGTGAAGGCCAGATTACAAAGAGCCTCAGTGTGTGAGTTTGTCTCCGAGTGCGTCAGGCACATTGTGTTCTGAACCAATCTCTCAAACAACATTCAATCTTAAACTACAAAAGCATTTAGACTCCTGAAATCGTTTTCTAGAAAGCTCTTGAAGCTTCCTCCTCCATCCAGACAAGCCTTGGCCTCGTTCTATAGCCTGTCCCCTCTTATCCGTGTCAATCCCTATTATTCCTATGCCAATCCCACTGAGCCGCTCTCATGCTGGAGCCAGATCTGCTGAGTTATGCGATGGAGGGTTTGTCTTCCTCTGTGTTGTGTTTGATAAGGAGGGAACATTGTCTCAGGAAACTCTGATAGAAGAGGAGCAACATTGTGATTCACGGCAGAAAGTGACAAATGCAAGGTCACTGGATTCGACGTCGACTGGGACATTTCAACCGTTCACTTATCAGACATTTATCATCTGGAAAAAAATGTTTTTGAGCACCAAATCAAATTGACACTACTGTTCAAAACTATGCATGGGGCAGGGCCCCGAAATGGCACGAAGACAGAAAAGCACAGGGCAGTCGTACGAAATAATATAATCTTTTATTTCCAGCAATTTACAAGTACCTCTATTAAGTCCACTTGACTGATGGGGAAGAAATCATAGGATTGGGAAAACCAGATACCATTACTAGTACACTCTTGGATAACCTGGTAAGTTTGCTCTGGTCTTGCTTGAAGGGGCTGGGATCTGACTCTCAAGCTTAGTTTAACTCAGGGAAGGTTATGTTTTCTTGTAGAAAGCTATATTAGGTCAATAAGAGAGGGAATAGTACATGTGACAGATTAGACAACCCTCAAGCAAATATTAATGCACTAAATCTCATGGCTTTGCTTTGGATGAGTGACCACCAATACATCTGCCCTGGAAGAACACAAACGGATGGGATGATTTGTGTACACAAATCAAATGAATACATTATGAAAATGTAACATGAATTAAAAAAGCTCATATACAAAATAACAAACAAATCAGAAGACCTATAAAACCTACGTGTTGAGCCTTGCTTGTGATTTGTTAAGGCATATTACGCTCAATCACCGAACCAGATCGAGTGTGAGGTTTTGCTGGATATTAGGCACCAAACTTTGATATATTTGTTAAAGTTTACCAAAAAAAAAAAAAAAATTACTGATAAAATGTACAGTAAACATCTCTACTGGTCCAATGCAAAGAAAAAATGCAACAAAATGAAAAATAAACATTTATAGAATAAATATATTATTTACAAATAGCTTTGTCACATCTATAGAAATAAATAAACAAAGCCTCCCGTCCCCTGAAGAAATATTCACAACTATAGAGAGCTGTCATGGTACAATGGCAGCACCGGATCAGTCGCACAAAAATGTTTGTGATGTTTGAATGCGTATTATAAACATGTGACACGTTTTGCAGCTGCATGCTCTCCCTGCACAAGCGCGACCTCTTGTGGCAACTTATGACATTACAGTACATCTTGTGCACAGTGATCTATTAAAAAACACTATAATTCGCCCTTGCGAAGTTAAAAACAGACATTTGTGAAACAAACTGACAAGTTACAGTTAAAACCAAAACGGATACGTTCAAGATATCGTTACTTACAACGTATTTTTTAATGTTACGACGTCGTCCCAATCCATTTTGCTGACGATGTGCGCGAACTGGTGAGATTTAGCAGCAAATGGAGCGATGTCAACTTTCCACACAGCCCTTTAGCGATGGAAGGCTAAAATTTCAGTTAAACACGTTGTCGATAACGCGGTCAGTTGCTTTATAAGGCCTGGCTAGTTATTAAAGTATACATTAGCCTACTGGAAACTACTGATTAAAGACTTTAATGGCCGAGAAACGAGGTACAGTTTAGCTGCTAGCCATCCTATTAGCCTTTCAATTGTTTCTGAGTGGCATTAATCTCACAAAAAACATTCGAAATGAAATAATCTCCTCTTCCAGGGATTTTAATAAAGCATTACTTCAAAATCACATTCGGGAACCGGTTACAAAAGCACTTCTTCAGCTGGCATGCAGTGGTACAGCATTGTATGTTTCAAAATAGCCCTTTAAAGTGTTTTTGCATAATTATACAGCAATTGTTCGATCGTATTGTAAAGCGTTTCATGTTTCTTGCCAATGAGCAGGTGCTTTTCCTTATTCATCAATTGACCCTTAGAGCTTTGTGTTAAAACATTGTATTTTTTTAGTTGACTATGATGAGTCTTTCTCGCCTCCAGTTTAAGACTTTGCATTTTTAAAATTACATTACTGGGTAATTTTACCTTCTTTTTTTTTTTTTTAAAGGAAAATGGCAGATAAAATGCTTTGCAAATGCATATTTCCTTTCAGCTACATACAAATAATTTCCAATTCATTTTGAACACTTTAAAAATTAAGTCTAATTTCTGTAGATGTTATGTAAGCTTGTCTATGTTTCCACCTACTTTTATGTGAATTTTGGGATACTGCATAAAGATAAAGAAAAAGAAAGAAATCTGGATGGAAATGCTGAGATGTGCAAAAATTCTTCAAATGTGTTTTAGCGTAAATAAGGTCCCCTTTGAGATTCAGTCTCCTCTATTAAGACCCAGGTCAATCCCTTTCAATCTCTAGCCCGGAATAGATATTCAGGTCATTCTGTGATGGTCCAAAATATGTTTTTTTTTGTCTGCCCTCAAAACTCATTTTTTATAACTATTCCATTTTGTAGCACTTGGTGATTAAGCATTCTATGTTCATTTGCCTCTCGTGAAATATTTCAAGTTTAGGTCGATGTCATCTTTACATGCAGCCAACGCGACTGGCCGTAAAATTGGGCCGAACATCCCCATTGAAAAATAATGAGGATTGCTGTTCTCCCAGTAGCTAAACAACAACGAAATTACAAATCAATACTAAAGCAATAATGTCATCAATATAATCATGGTAGACATAGTAGCCATAACAATATAGATATTATTTCTCTATGTGGCATTATAAATAAAGACATTTGTGTTGCTTGGACAGAGTCAAAGGAAGCAGCATGGATCAATCACCCACATCTGTGTCCCGATCTCCAATTAGCCACAGGATGTGGAAACACAGAGCCAGGAAGCCCGTCCCCAGCAGGTCTCCCAGGGCGGTCAAGTAGGGAATGGAGAAGTTGTCGGGATCCATCCCTCGACTCCACATCCAGTTAACCATCCAGTCTGCAAGGTACAGCAGGATCACAACCTACACGGAAAGACAGAATGTGTCAGTGTGGCATGATGGAAATCACCAGGGAAATGCAGAACATTTGAAGGTTGATATTATTTCTATTATTTTGCATAAAACACACTTTTAACTGATGCTGAGAGTTCAGCTTTGAATCACAGTGTCACATGATTCTTCAGAAATCATTATAATTTGCTGCTTATTTTATTCAGGATTCTTTGATGAATAGAAAGTTCCAAAGAACAGCTTTTATTCAAAATAGAATTTTTATGAAAAACTGTAAATGTCTTCACTATCACTTTTGATCACTTTAATGCGTCCTTGCTGAATAAAAGTATTAATTTCTTAACAGTGACCCCATCCTTTTGATTATTATTGTATTTGTTTTCTATTATTGTAATAGAATAGAATTTAATGTCACAATGCACAAACATTGTAAAAATCTTAAAGGGATAGTTCACTTTGAAATTAATTTTTTGGTATGTTTTAGCTTACCTCAAGGGCATCCAAGATGTAGGTGTCTTTGTTTCCGCAGTAGTTTCAATTTTGATATTTTTAGGTCAAACCGTTCTTGTCTGTCAGTCATATAATGGAGGTCTATGGTCACCACCTCAAAGAGCATGCACAGAGAAGTCCAGATTAAACATGATTTAATGACTCGTAAATGTAAGTACACATTGATGGCCTAAGACACGAAATAAGCGGTTTGTGTGAGAAAACGAACAGTGTTTATATCGTTTTTACCTCTTGTAACCACAGCCACAAAGCACCCGCAGCCTCAGATCACTTAGATGTTGCTATGGTTACAAGAGGTAAAACGATCATTTCGTGTCTTAGGCCATCAATGTGTACTTACATTTACGAGTCATTAAATCATGTTTTATTTGGACTTCTCTGTGCATGCTCTTTGAGGTGGTGACCATAGACCTCCATTATATGACTGACAGACAAGAACGGTTTGACCTAAAATTCTGAAAATTGAAACTACTGCGGAAACAAAGACACTTACATCTTGGACGCCCTTGAGGTAAGCCAAAACATACCAAAAATTTATTTCAAAGTGAACTATCCCTTTAAAATAAGGTAAATGTTATTCATGCACAGCATCATTTCTTTCAATGAAACTTGCCCGTATATACAGAAGAAAGGCAAAAACGTTAATTTTTTTTTTAAATCAGTGTACCTGACTAGATAAAACAAAGAAAAAAGGCTGTCGTTTTCACTTTTGCCAAATAGGTAGGAAAACTTTAACACCCATAATGCACTGGGCATGATGCTGTCCAAGGCCACTCCCATAAGTCTGCAATGGATACCCTTGACCAGTCAAATACCACCTTGCTTTAGTAGGAAATACTACTTAACAAACATTCAGTCATAACGGCGTCGACTTGTATTATTCCCGGGTGCAAGAATTCAAAGAGTAAATGTTTAGCGGGAGTGTTATATTTGGTTTCCAGTGAGTTGTAGTTAGCCGCTAAAGGCTAAAGGATCGTAAATATAGATTAAATGTGCGTCGGAAAACCTAAAAAACACAACATAACATTCCGTTTAAACCTCAAACTTCCTTTTAATGAGGAACACAGTAGATGCTCAGGTATACCTGGAGCAGAGCAGCGGCCAGGTAAAATGCAATGAAGACGTATGTGAGAGAGGTGTGTCCACCCTGCATTGAGTTAATGGTGTACAGGAAGACCAGATGACCAGGAGCGACCAGGAAGAAAAGCACTCTGGCAGAACGGGAGTTGACACCTGATGAGAGAGTAAAAAGTTGAGCTAGTCTTCGCATGAAAAATACGCTTCTGTCAATATTTACTGATTACGTCTTTGCTAATAATCGGTCTGATGAGTGTGCCATTTCCTTTGACTCACCTGACCCAAGGAACGAGCTACAGGGAGTAGGGCATTTTATGGGGGTTGGGTTTGGATCCGTTAAGGGCAGGGCGTTCATGTGCAGGTAAGTGGAGATTCGACTGGCTTGTACCGCCACCAGATTGCCGCCCACACCTGCAGCGGGGCAAAACAAACAACAAAAGCAATGGTGTGACGGTGAGGGCTAGTAACAACAATGGTCAGAAACATCGACACGAGATAAGGAGTCTTACCGTTGATGACGGGCGTGAAAACCGCCATTCCAGCAAAGTTGGGGTTAGATACCGTCTTATCCAGAATCAGGCCTCCAACACTGTTTCAAAAGCACAAAGAGAATAAATCTAACGGTGTCAGATAAATGATTGACATATCGGTGTCAGCCGCAAGTGAGTGAGTCATCCATCATAAAGAGGAATGAGGAAATGAGCATGTTTATCTTAATCAGTGTTTTCCTACCTGCTGATAGCCATGGCGATAATGACAGGCTCCCACCCGGAGTAGAGCACTTCTCGCGTGGAAGGTATCCGCCGGGCGATGAGCACCCAGATGGGCGTCAGGGCGACGAAGAAGGCACAAACCATCGGGTTGGCATAATCATTGAATTCTGGAAGAAAAAATGGAATACAATTAAAGTTAGCTAAATTGAATACATTTTCACAAATGTAATAAATATGAGTAAATATAATATAAATATATATATATATAATTATTTATGTTTGAAAGCTGATAACTGATATGTTGCCTGATAAATCTAAATCCAAAGTTTTATATAATTTTTGAGAGCCCGATCACAATAAATAGCGAACAACGCTAACACAAAAAATGTATATATAATATAAAATGTATATAAAAAATATATATATAGTGCTTTCAAATTGATTAATCGCTATTAATCGCATCTAACATAAAGGTATATATAATATATAAATATAATTATATATAATATAATAATACATATACAAACATATAGTATATAAACAAAAACTTTTATTTTAGATTAAATTAATCGTGATTAATCGATTTGACAGTACTATATATATATATATATATATATATATATTAGCTATATATATATATATATAGTGCTGTCAAATCGATTAATCGCATCTAAAATAAAAGTTTGTGTTTACATAATATATTTGGGTGCACTGTGTATAATTATTTTATATTTATAAATACACACAGCACACATGCTTGTATATATTTAAGAAATATTTTCATGTATATACTGTATATAGATTTATATATAATTTATATTATATATAAATATAAATGTTTTACATTTTTCTTAAATATACATGCATGTGTGTGTATTTATATATACAAAAAATAATTATACACACAAACAGGGTTCTTGCACACTTTTTAAAGTAAAATTTAAGGCTTTTTAAGACCTTTTTAAGACCTGAAGAAATCAAAATTAATACCATACATTAGGGGTGTGCGATATTGACAAAAATATATCTCGATATTTTCACGTTTGTTGATAAACACAAAACAAAAACAAAATCAGTAAAATATCAACTAATTATTATCAACAATAATTAGTTGATATTTTACTGATTGTGTTTTTGTGCTGGTGCCATGGCTGGTTTAGGCCTGTTGTTGACAGACTCGCGGAGATATTTATATTTTTCATATTCTATGCAGTGGTCAGTTCACAGCAGTGACAGAAATTATTAATTAATGTGCAATATTTGCCACCTTAAATTGATTTCCAGGGCATTTTCACCTTTTTTTTCTAAACTTATTTAGAGTTATGCATCACGTGCATCACATATATACAGTAATTATACTTATTTATACAATAATATTTCATTACACAATAATTATACAGTACCACTGTTGGCAGTCAAATTAAATCATTCAATCAAAAATCCATCTTTGCAGTGCAGAGTCGACGCAGAAGCAGCCTTAGAGGTGGCATTAATATATAGACTCCATTTACAATTGCATAAATCAAGCTATAAGGTTTTTTAAAAAAAAATCAATATTCAATATTTAAATGTGAAATGATTTCTTATTTTTTACTTTTAATATGAAACTAAAACCGCCAGTAGGCGGCGGCAAATCGCTGTCTTAATAAGCGAGTTGAGGGAGTCATTCATTCAACCGATTTGTTCAAACGGGAAAGAAGCAAGTGATTGAATCGTTAAAATGACTCGTTCAAGACGCGGATTTCCTTCAAGAAATCATCGCTTTCTGTTGCATTGAGACTCTGCTATGGTTTCATTTTGAAATTCTAGTCGGCGAAATAAAGGGAAAACAAACAATATCGATAATGTTATGGCTAAAAACTAACTCAAAATGTCACTTTATTTTTAATTTAACTATTGTATAACATAAATATCACACTTGTGCACGGGAAAACGGCACTCTTACTGATGTGATATTCTAATATAACAACATGATATAAATATAAGGCAAAAATTTGGGGACATACCTATAACCATAATAAATACATGTCTATGCCTATAACTGCACACATCACGCCGTGAAAACACGAGAGACAAATGCGATGTCAGCTCACACTCGCAGTGCCTCGTCCATCGTTAAAACAATAGAGTATCATAATAGACAATACACATCGCACACCTCTACGCACATAAAGAATTAACTTACGACTTAACTGACATTTGCCAACTTTCTTCTCTCCTCCTCTCCTGTCTCGCGTGCAGGAGACGGACGTTATTCTGCCGCGAATGTGACGCGAATTGTCACGTGAACAAGCAAATCCACAAAGATAAAAATTAATACGTACGCAAATTAGATGGTTTTAATTTGGAAAACATTAAGATATGACTGAGTCGAAGTGTCATCTAAAATTTAAGACCTTTCATACCTAAAAATAAGACTTTATAAGACTTTTAATGGCCTTAAATTTTAAGTATCTAATTTAAGACATTTTAAGACTTTTTAAGGACCCGCGGGAACCCTGACAAACTTTTATTTTGGATGCGATTAATCGCAATTAATCGTTTGACAGCCTTAATATATATATATATATATATATATATATATATATATATATTAAAAAAAAATGTAAGATTATTCATAAATTAAAAATATGTCTAAAAAAACATTATTATTATGTTGATTCAAGTTGAAGCCATCATAAAATAATGGTCATAAAAGACAGATATCTACATTCTTCAGATTGAACTGTCATGATCAACATGTTTAATGCAAGACTTCGCAATTCAACACCAGCTCAGACAGTTTCAAAACCAAAGTTGCTTTAGAAATCACAATAACACAACATTCTTTTGGCTGTAACGTTGCAGCAAGATTCTGAAGAAGTTGAATAAGATGAACGCTTGGTTGACCTACTATTTTTACTTTGGCAGTTTTAAATGTTTACATCCAGACGGCTTGGTCTTGTGAGGTTTGATACGACATAAACATGCAATCATTCTTTACCATAATGTTTCCATTTGCACATTCTTACTGTTCACCACACATCATCAAAACACCAAGGTGTTGCCTCAGAAAAGCTGAACTAACAATAGATGTATTCTTGTGACGTTTCTTCGCAATTGAAATGAGAAAGTGAGTGAGAGTGTTGATGCTTTATGGGTCTAAAGGGAGAGACTGCAGTCTAATGCGAATAAAGACACCTTCAGGTGAAGCACAAGCCCCAACATGCCCAACAAGCTCCGCTACGCTCTAACCTGACTCAGCACGATGACTGTTTAAACATATTACTCAGGAGAATAAAAAGTACACAAAAATCACATGATAGCCCTCATCAGAAGTTTTCCATTGGAGTAGATTTTTACAATGTAATTTATTCCTGTGATTTCTGAAGGATCATGTGACTAGCCGATTTGCAATCATTTGTAATGAATATTAGTGTTAATATTTAAGAATACTGTGCAAACCATGATACACTTTCAGAATTCTTGAATCGAAACATAAAAAAACAGCATTTTTTTAAATTAAATTGTTTTGTAATATTTCAAAAGTATTTACTGTCACTTAAGTCAATTTAATGCATCTTTGATTTCATTTAAAAAAAAATCTTGACCGTAAACTTTTAAACGGTAGTCTAAATATAAATATAATGCTTATGTGCATTCTACAGTTCACTTCCTCGGCATAGATGCGTAAGTGACAGATAAACCTGAAACCACCTCTTCAAAAAAATTTCCGGTGAGAAGCAAGAGCTTGTGGTTTTAAACTACGTACAGGAAATCTGCCACTGCAATGCTGGGTGACAGATAGTAGTGATAAGGCTTTTTTTTAAATAGTAATGGGAATCTATCAGTCATATAATGCAATCATATATCAGCCATATAATGCAGGTCTATGGTCACCACCTCAAAGAGCATGCACAGGGGTAAAAACTATATAAATACTGTTCGTTTTCGTGTCTTAGGCCATCAATGTGTCCTTACATTTATGAGTCATTAAATCATGTTTAATTTGGACTTCTCTGTGCATGCTCTTTAAGGTGGTGACCATAGACCTCCATTATAAGACTGACAGACACTAACGGTTGGACCTAAAAATATCAACATCTTGGATGCCCTTGAGGTAAACTAAAACATACCAAAAATTAATTTCAAAGTGAACTATCCCTTTAATTAAAGTCGGTTTATGGCTGTTAACCTGCAAAATGTCAGAGTAGCCATATTATTGTGGTTTCAATACAGATTCCCATACAGTAAAATTGAATTATTTCATTAAAAATGCTGGTTTTATTGAACATTTTTATAAATTATTTTTAAACCACTAAGCAAGTGTTGAGATGCCATTTCCTCCCTGACTGTGGAAGTTCCTCTGCAAAGCAAAGGAGGCGGCATAATGTGGCTAATTAAAGATAATGATAATGAGTTTTGATGTTATCTTCAGTTAGTTTATTTTCAGCAGCCAAGATGGATCCATATACCTCCATTGAACTCGACTTGGTCCAAGAAAACAGAGAAAACGAGAATTACGTTTCTAGGGCACAGGGTTCATCAGTTACACGCTGGAAAGTTAGTCTGAAAGTTGAAAGTTAGGTTGACAAAGAGCTCATTCAAGCCCATTTCTAATCCGTCAAAATCGAGGCACCAATCAGAAACGTTGGGGCGGGCTTTACACGATGACGACAGCGCTGAGATTTTGAAGCTCATTTTGTAGCCTACATTACAAAGATGGATGCCGTCATCGAACATCACTAATTCGGATCAGCTATCGCGTCTGTTTTAAGCGGTTTGAACGTTTCCTTTTTGTTAAAAACCGAGCAAAGAACAACCGCTCTGCATACGACATCTCCTTCATCGCTTTGATTGGTTTTAGGTTTATCCGCGACGTCCGTTGGTGACGCCCATCTGGAAATGATTTGTCTATGGCGATTTGCCAGACCATAACTCAGAGAATGGTCTGGTTTTAACCAGGCTAATCTGCCTGCACTTGGATCACAAAATGCACTGACTGTACATATCCGATTATGGCAGTGACAGCCAAAGACCTGCGGGCATTCACTCACCGAGTTCCTTATACAGGCCCGTGCTGATGCCAGCCAACAGGGCCAGGGTGATCAGGTCACCAAGGCTGGCAGCAATAGGGGTGGCCACGTTGTCTGGGTTGATGCCAACCTTCCTGGATGCAATGATAACCCCGATCATGATAAGACCTGGCCCGAAGACGAGAGGAAAGATTTGTCAAGTTAGTGTTGAAATGGTGGAATTAACACAGGAGATTGTGTCAATCCCAAACAATGGAGACCAGACATTCTTAGTTTTTGATACCTCCTGTTTGGAGGATATATTTCCACTCTAGTGTTGAAATTTGTCTTTCCAGGTTGAAAAACCAGCATTAGCTGTTACTGACCTCAGCTAGTACATTTCTTTATAGTTGTGAAAACATTGTCATAATGTTTTAAACTATACGATAAGTCATCATTTACCCACCCTGGTGTTGTTCTAATGGCCTTCTTTCTTTTTCAAACTGTGAATTTAAAAAAATATCTGTATTAAAAATATCCGTATTATTGGCAGTGAATAGCGAGTCGACCAACATCAAGCTTTTTAAAAAAGAAACAAAAGTATCACAGAATGATCCCATTCGACATGTGTCCTATATTCAAAGTAAGATTGAAGATTGAATTCAAAATTGTATGTATTGTTAAATGAAAATCCTGAGCTTGGCTGTTGGTCGTCTGTACTCGACTGTGTTCGTGAGAAAAACAAACAAGTTGTGAGAAACCAAGACTAAGATAAACATGGCATGAAACACTATCCATGTACTTTCTATATCTCTTGTGTTCGTCGCATTCACATCTGTCAACTCTCCTACTGACCGTCATCAGACAAACGGAGTTCCGGTCTGGAGATATTTAACACCGTTAAGGAAGTATACACAATGCGTTTTTGGGATTTCTAGGCTTGTTTATTAATCTTGATTCCTCAAAAATTCCATTTCTGGGTGAACTGTGGCGCTAATACAGTCTCACGAACACATTCGAGGTCAAGAATTTTGTTAAATAATATATTCAATTTAGTTTTTTTTTTGCCAAACCCTATCATATAACCCTAGAACACTTGGAAAATATGACATGCGTCACATGGGATCATTCTGTGATGCTTTTGCATCTTTTTTTAAAAGCTTGATGCTGGTTGCTATTCATTGCCATTATCTGGACGAGCGTGAGAACACATTAGAACAACGCCAGGGTGAGTAAATGATGACTTAATTATCATTTTAGGGTAAACTATCCCTTTAACGTGACTCAATCATCAGTTTTACTTTATATCCCATATTTTAATGAACATGCAAAAAAAATGTGTCTATTTTTGTAAAAAAAAAAAATGTTTACAAAATATCTCAGCGTTATGATCAAATTTTTTTGTAGTAAAAATATATAAGTGTTATTTGAAAATATACCAGGTCTGTAATTCTACATTTCTAAACGTGTTTTTTTTCATAAATAATTAAAACACATTTGCAACTAAAATATTTTTTGTTGGTCATCTCAATACACTGTAAAAATGAATACGCTATATCTAATCAATAAAATTGTGGCAACAGATTACAAGCAATATTATTAATTAAATTTAACTAATTAGAATTGAGTATTAATGAATCAAATTATTCCTTAAAAGTTAACCATTTAAAATGAGTAGTTTACACCAAAAAATAAACAAAAATATCTAAGTAAGAACTCTTTATTTTATATTGCCAACATTGAAGACACCTGATGTTAACAAGCAGAATCACTGAAGGAGAAAACCCATAATTTTAAAACAAATCTAAAACAAACACCGATCACCATAATGGTGACTTAAATTTACTTAAAACAATTTTTTTACTCATTTTTAAATGGTTAGCTTTTAAGGAAGTAATTTGATTAATTATTGCTCAATTCTAATTTGTTAAATTAAATTAATAATATTGCTTGTAGATTGTTTTTTATTCACAATGAATCACAATTTTTTTTGATTAAATAAAGCACATTCATTTTCACAGTGTACATACACAGCACATCATTTCTTGCTTATTTTATTTATTTTCTCTTAAAATGTATTTAACGTGCTGCACTGAGAAGCCATCTGCAAGACTGTAAAACATTTGAAGCATCCTGGGATGTTAGGGACACAAAGTGTCAGGTTCCTCAACTCAGAGGTACAGTAGATGACTCAACCTCTCACCTAGCAGCAAAGAAGCGATGAATGCGGTGGCCACACTGCTGGCACAGAGCAGGACGGCATGACCCATGTTAAAATTACCCTCTGGAATCCAGCCAAAAATGACTGCAGCGATGGAAGCCAGGAAGCCGACCACGGTGGCCTGGACCTGAAAGCAGGAAGGACACCATGAACTCAGACACCTCTTTTGACCAAGTTCAAAGTCTTCTGTCCCGTACATGTCAAGTTTACTTTGACCTCTTTCATCATTAGTGTACACATGCCATTATTGGATTTTAGGGTAATTTCAAAGAAAAAGATCACCCAGTCATTACATAATTGTTCATTCGAAAGTACAATCTGGAAATGTCAAACCACACATGACATGTGACTCATTCGGTGCAAAAATCGAACAAATCTTTAGGACTGACAAATCTGATCTGATTCTTCTGAAGAACTGACGTGTTTATTCATTAAATATTCAAACCATGTACAGTATAAGGAAACATTGGAAAGCTTCAGTCAATACTATGCACTTCGTATAACGTTCAGTATAACTAATTATCATTTTTGGTCATTTAAAGCTGAAATAAAATAAAAATGGAAATATTAGAACTTAGGAAACTGAAATAAATTAGATGAAGTTGAAGTACTACAATTACTAAAACTTAAACTGAAATTATACAAAGAAAAGCTCATTGAAAATATCAACAAAGAAAAGCTCATTGAAAATATCAACAAATACTGTAAAAGTATTTAAATAATACTGATGACTAAGACACGTTAAAACTAATATTAATTAAAAAAAAAATGTATTCAGATTTTAAACCACATTTGGATGTGGATCTAGTTGGTAAAGACTGGATTTCATCCAATGCTTATTTGCTAATTTCATAGTCAGATACGCCAAATAATCCGATTTTCACTGTTTGTCTGAACAAAGCCTTTGTGAAGTGAAGTGTTGGCATGTGCATTAGACAAACTGGATTGATATTTTTAGAAGGTGTCCAACCTGAATTAGTGCTAGGTTTCCCATGATCATTTTCCACATATCCTTGGCGGTATCCATTTGTCCAATATTAGCCTGGTGAGACGGGGGAAGAGAGAACACAGGAAGTCCATTTACAAATGTTCCCATTATAGTTTAACCACTTCACTTTCCTCTGAGCGAGTATGCAGCACTAATCTCGCTTAAGATGCAGTTTTATTTTTGCAATCAGATTCAACATGCCCCAAACCTGACCTAAAGTTAACATTCAAAAAATAAAAATAAACATTTACATCATTTTTAATCAACTTTCTCTGCCTCTGAAACAATAGAATAACTGTTAACCAATTAAATTTTTCATTGACATTTTCTAAAGAAGCTGGCCTCAATTTTTTTCTGATTCTGGATATTTCTTCAATGTAAATTTAGGAGATTTTTTCCCCCCAGTTTTTCATCCACCAATCAAAAAAATCAAATATCTTATCGCTTAGAAAAGCTGCATGATTCAGAGCAGTGCAGGAAGTGTTGCGTGCTAAAGCTGAATACTTTGGGTTACGGGTTCAGAACAAAAGCCTTCGCAAGCACCACTAATAATATCATTGTGAAACATTTCATGATCCAATCAAATCCCAACGGATAAAACAAAGCCCCGTCCTACATTATTTCCCACAGGATATTTTGTTTCACTCTGAAATATATGAAACACTGTCTTTAAGGACCCCCAAAAAACGAATAGAGCTGATACCGTCCTCATTAAACAGTGATCTTTCCGTGAAAACGAAACAATGAAACATACATGGCAGGAAATGTACATTTTGCTGGTGCTCAGGCGCCTTGGGCTCAGTTTCCACTAGAACAAACAGTGGTCAGTATACAAGACAAAAGAGGGTTTTATGAGCCGGACAGATCTCATCCTCCTCTCCCTACTTATCTCATCTCTCTCAGTGCAGACACTAATGTCAAGTGGCCCCGGCCCTAAAGAGGGTCTTTCCCAACCTGGCCCTGCCACCAACACTACCTGCCTCAAGATAATCGTTGTGCCTTAAGAACAAAAAAAGTAAAAACCTTTGAAAACAAAATGTTGTGTGGCTCGTCGTTCATGTCTATTAGCTCTGAGTGCATCTACATATCATTTGACATAAATACTAGTTAAACCATCTGAAAACCAGCATAAACAGTATGTAGTTATGGGCTTTTGCAATAAATACTAGCTTACTTACTCCCTACTAAGTAATCACATGACCTTATTACAAATCAGTCCATTTATCGTTTTGAATATATATATATATATATATATATATATATACACAATTATATGTATATATACAATGATAATACAAAATGATGATATGTGTATAATATATATATATATACACACACACACACACACACACACACAGTGTGCGCGCGTGAGAAAGAAGCGCTCTTCAATCTTCTCATTCCTCAATATTGATTGCACCCAATTTATTTTCACTTACTGCGAGACATGCCTATTTTAACTTTTGATTCATAAAATGTTCTGCTATAAATGTTTGCTATATTCTATTTAAAATGTAGGCAACTTTTACATAATTGCGTTTTGCTTTCGCTGAATGTCCCTTTGCGGCACCTGGTGGTCATTTTTTGAACGACTTTGAAATATGGCTGGTTTATTTTTGCCGCGGCGGTAAGTGTCATTCTGGTTGTCCACCTACTGTATGTATATATATATATATATATATACACACACACATAGTATATATACACACACTGTATAAAACATAATATATTTCCTTTTATGATACAACTGTGTGTAAAAATGTCTTAACTCTTTAAAAAAATACAGGTTAATTTGTTAACCTGGGAATGGAAGGTGAATTGCATACAGTATATTTGAGCATAACTTAGTATGGTTTTCTGGCTATTCCATGCATACTGAAATTTGCATGCTGCGCACAGAATTAATACAGAGATGGTATGTTATTTCAATTGAAAAAGGACAACCCCTTTGATATGTTCTACCACAACTTCCTATTTCAAATGTCTAAAAATGTACATCTTGGCAGGCAATTTCTAAAATGCAAATCTAGTACAGGAGCCCAACACACAATGTGTGGATCCAGTTCTCTTTCCTAAATGAGACAGGAAGTAGAATAGCCCGAGTACGTGTGCAGAATGCATTGACAGAGGCCGACAGCCCAGCAGTCTCTGTTAGACATTCAGTGCACCTCACTGTAGCCTTTCATTATGTTTCAAAAGAGCTGTAGCACTTCTGAGCTTCCTGTGAACTCCACCGCTTCACTGCTTTAAAAAACTCAATTACACACTGCATGACAAAATAAAACAGATTTTAACGTAAAAAACAAAACAAAAAACACCAAAACGAAAAGAAAAAAAAAAACACACAAATGCTCCTTGCCAGTACAAAAGTCGCTGAAACAATGCAAGGATGTTGCCAGGATCAGTGCGTTTCTTTTGCCATTAATAAGCTGTTTTAAATGTTTTCACATGTTAGAATGAGAATGCTTTAAGGCCCTTTCACACCGGACGCGTAACGAAAAAGCGAAACGGAAAAGCGAATAGTTTGTGTCAAAACCAGCCGCGACACGAATTTGCGACGTTCAGAACTTCAACATTCCAAAACCTTCGCGCCGACAGCTGAGAAAACATCGACACTTCATCATCATCATCATCATCATCAAGTGAAGACCAGAGAGAAAAGAAGGTTTTGTGTGCACCCAATCTTAAAGAACAGAGAGTCTGAAGGGGACTACTTTGCTAATCTTGTAAAAGAGCTAAAACTTTGCCACAAAGAAACGGATACTTTAAAGTATAGTAACCGGACTTATTATGCATTAAACATTTGAATTTTGTATTAATAAATAGTGTTTTCTTTCAAGTTTTCGGTGTGAGACGTACTCCAGTTCACTCACCGGCGCCCCCGTGTCGTAATTCTACATTGTAAAAAAAATATTTTCAAGATTTGTTATAACAACATTTTTTCTTTTGTCAAATACACTTAAATAATTTATTTAGTTCAGATAACTTATTATTTTGAGTTTCTGATGATTAAATCAATCTCCTTCATTGTATTAACTCATTGTATTAAAATTTTAAGGCAACCAGGTTACTTAATTTTTCAAGTTAAACCAACAATATTTTTTACAGTGTATTGTCTACTTTATTTGCTTCTTATTTAGATTTATCCAGCTGGATAGGCAATTTGTTGATAAAACATTGATAATTTTTTTTTTTTTTAAATTATTCAAAACGAAATTCGATTTAAAGGAGTAGTTCACTTTTGAAAAAACTTTTGCTGTAATTTACTCACCCCAATGTCATCCAAGATATCCATGTCAAGACGATGAATAAGGGTCTTATCAAGCAAAACGATCGTTCATTTAATAAATAAAATAACAAAGTTTAAGTTTTATAAGCTCAAATGGTCACCTTGCTCTGTTCTGTGATGCATGTTTGTGACTCTCCTGTTAAAACTCGTTCATCAAAATGAACATGAGTCATTTGGTTCATTCAACGAACGAAACGAACACATTTATTTATTACTTTTAAATGAGCGATTGTTTCGCTTGATAAGACCCTTATTCATCGTCTGGAATCGCTTAAAGCCCTTTGAACAGTTTGGAGTTTCTACTGAAAGTGTCTTTTGGACCTTGAACTGTTTGGTTCCCATTGAAGTCCATTATATGGAGAAAAATCCTGGAATGTTTTCATCAAAAACCTTAAAAATTTTTGACTTATGAAAGAATGATGACATTGGGGCGAGTAAATTTTCAGCTAAAGTTTTTTCAAAAGTGAACTACTCCTTTAATAATAATAGAAAATAATATAAAAGTAGGCTAATAGCACATCTCTCTAAATAAGCTACACAATTTGAGGCAGGGTGACTTACATGCCAAAGTTTAACTCTTAGGGTTCGGGGTCAATGTGACCTATAGTAATAAAATGACCACTAAAAGCATCAATACTTGATTCTGTGTGTCTATAAATCATTGTTGTTCGTTCAGTGTTCACAAGGCATATTCTTTTTTCCTTCAGTCTAATTTCTGTTCTGGCTCAAACCACAATAACAGTAAATTAGCAACACTACTATATTACAAATATCCTGTGCAACAGGATAAAGGAAAAAGCAGGCAGGAGAGGCCATTAATGGGGTTTAAATGAAGTGAATGCATGCATATATGTATGTGTGTGTGTGCACACAGGGACTCCATGAGGCAAAAGGAAGGAGCTCTTGAGAGGATGCCAACCGCCTGCTGCTCTCTGAGGTGACCCAACTCCGGCGATCATGCTGATTGTTCCGCAGTATGTCCACACACACACACATGCACACACACGAGGGGTAAAAACAGAGATGGCTCGGCTACTTCCACTGCTGATCTAAATGGTTCACTCAAAAAATAAAATACTGTCATTGTTTACTCTCCCTAATGACTCAATTTCATCAAAACAATGTGGTGGTCGAGGGAATTACAATGAAAAGAGACAAAAATAAGAAACGGATGATTCATAAGCGATTCATTCAGACTGGTTTTGTGAACCATTATAAAAGATTCATAAATAATAATAATCTGAATATGAATAACGCGGCTTCACCAGAGGGACCTCTTTCCTCACACAAAACTATCGTATAACTTCAGGAGACTTTAAATAATTCACACAAATCATACTTTTATGATCATTTGATGGCGCTTTTAGCTTTTTCTTCTGTTTCTGCCAGAAGAAAAAACTAAAAAAGGAAATCTGCCCAATATCCTTTTGAGCTTTACAGAAAGATAATAACAATACAAGACTGGAATGATTGGTGGTATAGTAAATTACAATACTTTAATTTTTCAGTAAACTATTCCCTCAACAGCCTGCAACTTACTCGTGAGGGTCTAAGTGACGACGATAAGCTCTACGCAAATCATTCTAGGCAAAACAAGGTGGTGTACACGTCTACAAGCTAATAAACCACGCAATTCAGAAGCAGACATTGGAGGATCCTCTGGCAGAGGCAGCGAACGTAGAGTTTAGTCCTGTTTTTGTCCACAAGCTCAGATAAAATGACTTTTGCTGATAATTTACTCGCCCCCATGTCATCCAAGATGTCCATGTCTTTCTTTCTTCAGTCGAAAAGAAATTAAGGTTTTTGATTAAAACATTACAAGATTTTTCTCCATATAATAGACTTCAATGGGAACCAAACGGTTCAAGGTCTAAATGAGAGTTTCAGTGCAAACTGTTCAAAGGGCTTTAAACGAATAAGGGTCTTATCAAGCGAAACAATCGGTCATTAAAAAATAAATAAAAAAGTTTAAGTTTTATAAGCTCAAATGCTCACCTTGCTCTGTTCTGTGATGCGCGCTCGTGACTCTCCTGTTCGAACTCGTTCATCAAAATGAACAAATCTTTTTCTGAATGAACCAAATGACTAAAAAAAACGTTCTCTTTTCGACTAAAGAAAGAAAGACGTGGTCATCTTGGATAACATGGGGGTGAGTAAATTATCAGCAAAAGTTTTGTTCAATAAAATGCTCGGTAGCATAATATTGTAAATGCAAATCCTTCCAATCAAATCATAGCTATTTAAAAAATAAAAGACACACCCATTAATATGTCCCATCCCAAATTCCTGCTGGAATAGGAAACAGAAAAATTGATAATGGGCTCTTCAAATGGGCCAACTTTCAACAAGAAGAGTCTTTTTCAAAAGCAAGAAATTAAAAATGTGGTCATGTGGATCTAATTAATGCTAAGGAATTCAATCTTTCCTGAAGTACCGTAAGAGCATTAAAAAGCAACAGTGCTGTTAATCTGCTGATAATTAGCAGTGGGCTCTGAGAAATACAGCAGCGAAGCACTTAGATTTACAGCACACGGACGACCTCAGGACTGCGGGGTCGACGCTTTCTGTTACTCATGAGTTTAAAGTGTTTAACAAGTAAAGGTATTTAATCAGGATTTAGCTTACCCAGAAATGAACAATTTCACATCATTTACTTTCTCCCATGTCATTCCTATTTTTCTTAATAAAACAATATGACTTGAAAGTGAGTAAATGATGAAAAATGTAATTTTGGGATGGCTTATTACCTTGCGTAATTAAATGAAACACAATGTCATCCACAGCGTGCAAACACTGCTCCAATATGTATCCAGGAAAAACGTGGATGTGTTCTGATTAAACATGTCATCTTGTGGCAGGATCCCACAGAACCACAGCCCAAAAGAATGTCTGGCTATGAACCACAAACCCGGCATATCCGAGTCTAGCCGAGACACATCGGGTGTAGGAGTAACTAGGGGAAGTGTACAGTCATGTGCTTAACAGGATTAACATGATGTTAATTTGACCATAGTGTCCTACATGATGTCCCATTAAGCTCTGAGAGACTTGGGTAGACAGATCAAGTTAATACCCTACTTTTAACATACTTCAGTGAGGGACAATAAAGCTTTGTTAAAACATTTAATAGTGGATAACTGACCTCACATGTTCCTGCTTACAGACATATGTACATTCAAACGCAAGTAAACAAACTTTTACACTCATTCAAAAGTTGGAGGTTGGTTAGATTTTGTAATGTCTTTTGGAAAAAGACTTTGAGCTCACTGAAGCTGCATTTATTTGAACAGTAATATTGTCAAATTTTCTATTTTAATACATTTGAAAATATTCTTATTATCATGACGATTATAATCATCACTCCAGTCTTCAGTGTCACATGATCCTTCAGAAATCATTCTAATATGCTGATTTGCTGCTCAACAAACATTTGTTTATTATTATCAATGCTGAAAACAGTTCTATTGCTTTATATTACTGTGAAACCCATGATACATTGTTTCAGGATTCTTATAAAATTCAAAAGAACAGCATTTATTTGAAATAGAAATATTTTGTTACTTTTGATCAATTTAATGCATCCCTTTTGAATAAAATCATATTTATCTTATACCCCAAACTTCTAAACAATGCTGGGTTGTTTTAACCCAAATTTGGGTCAAATATTGACAAAAAATGTAATTTAAAATTTCAACCCAACTTCAACTTTCACTTTTAACTGTACATTTTTTTTATTACATTTTTAACCCAACATTTGGGTTTGTCCATATTTGACTCAAATTTGGGTTGAAACAACCAGCATTTTTTAGAGTGATGTAAGTGTTGTTTGTCTATACAAAACTCATTGCCAGGCCATTGTTCTGCAGTTTCAGTTAGTTCCGCAACAAGCCCTGGCAACCCCACAGCAAATGTTTCGACACAGTGTTATAGAGATGAGTTTTTTGTAAGGCAAGTTAAAAGTGTAAGATATTTTATCATCTGATCACTTAGAAAAGTAATAGCACACCTTCACTCACCAAAAATGCACCAAACTATACTTTAGTCAACGGCTCTTTATCTAACCTTCGAATGAAAATATAAGTGTAGTTTCTACAGCAGCCGGAATGATTCCTCCTGATTCTTCCTGAAACTCAAACACACCTCTGAAAGCTGCACAAAGGCTGAAGTAAACATTAGTCACCATCCAGACAAAAGAAAACCACACAGGTGAAACTGCGTCATGAAATTCAGACAAGACGGTTATTAAGTCCCTATTTTGACATCTCAGTGACATGAGTCTTAATTTTATTCTGTTTTATCAATATTCATCTGTTATTCTATTTTAAAACAAAAAATGGTGTTGAATGTATTAAAAGTCTTACCGCGGTAGACAGTCTGGACGCAAGGGTCATCTCCAGGTTTCCTTTCAGGCCCAGGAGAGCAGGCACCAGGATAAAGACTTCAGTCACCTCTGTGAATACCGTCCAATGCTATTGAGAAAGGGAAACTTTTTAGCTAGAAGCATCACTAAACATTAAAGCCTAACAACATCAACTAGAGACCCAAGCCATGTTGGAACTAAACACCGTGATCCCATTTTTGTGATCTCAACAATATCTCACAATCTTCTCCTATCAGCCAAATATACCAAAAGATGTCAATTTAAATATCCCGTTGGTCGTTTTACTTTTATGTTTTAACTTGAAGGCCTATCTTTTTAAATAGGGAAATCAGAACTTGCTAAATAATCATGATAATGGATGATAAAAGATCATAAAAGATGTGTAATAAGATTGCAGATCGTGATCCTGCCAGAAAAAAAATAGTTATTAGTGCTGCCAAATTGATGAATCGTGATTAATCACATAATATTATATACATTATATATATTTATATATATAATATCGTATATGTACGATATAAGGGCTGTGCAAATTTTTGTATATCAATATATATGCAGGCATGTATATATTTAAGAATGATTTGCACGTAAATAACCTATATTATATATAAATATAGATATTTTATATATATATATATATATATATATATATATATTAGGGCTGTGCAAAACTTAATTGCGATTAATCGCATCCAAAATAAAAGTCTGTGTTTACATAAAATATTTGTGTGTGCTGTGTATAATTATTTTGTATATATTAATACACACACAGGCATGTATATATTTAAGAATTATTTGCGCTTAAATTCTGTATGTATATATATAAATACATAATCTATATTATATAAATATAAATATTTTATATATGAATAACACATTTTCTTAAATATATACATGCATGTGTGTGTATTTATATATACAAAATAATTATATACAGCACACAAATATATTAAGTAAACACAGACTTTTATTTTGGATGCGATTAATCGCAATTAATTTTTGCACAGCCCTAATATATATATATATATATATATATATATATATATATATATAGATGTGATTAGATGTGATTAATCAATTAATTGATTTGAGAGAGCTAATAGTTATATAATATTGCCTAATATGAACTAATTCACATGTTATAGCTCTGCATTTTAACTGTATGTCTGCAATTGACTTGTTTGTGTCCATTTCTATTTTTTAACGAAATGTTAGGAAAAAATTCAGACAGAAAACTCAAATATATAGCTACGAAAGAGGAATCCTTGCATGTGAGATTAAACCCTAAAAAACAAACACACTGTTCCATTTATAACATAGTTTCCAAGGGGAAACGCTCTGATCACACCGAACTTATCATCTGCCAATGTTAATCTCAGACGCCTCCGTCCATTTGATCCTCTTCCAAGCACCCGATTTGAGATGTCTGACCAAGCTGATGACTCTGGTAACTGGCAGGCTGTTTTTTTTTCCATTAGGCTGCGGTGCTTTCGATGCAATGCAGCAGCAGACAGTATAGATCAATACATAGATGGAGAGCTTATCTTTAGACCCATTCCCACTGGTGCACAGCAATTACAGGCCTGACACTGACTAGCTAAATCAATTCTAGCAGCATCTTGCCAGCACATGGAGAGAGTGAGAAAGTGTGGCGGGGGCACTGCTAACGTAACGTTAGAGAAAAAGTGAACGGTAAACATAACACACAACAACACAAAATCTCCTACAAATAGCAGTAGTTAAGGGGCTTGAGCGGTGCAGCTTCCAGTAGGCGGGTTTTAATGGCCGTTTCTTTTTCCTTGAGTCTTTGGCAGTGCAGGGGCCACTTTTAAAAAAAGGACGAACATCACTTGGGAGCTGGCGTCCAGCCACTTTGTCTTCGGTTCCCTTTGACTGAACCTCCTCTACTCTGTCTATCTCCCTCCCCCAGAACGATGTTGTCTTCAGGGAACAGAGCAGTCCTGGCCAATGCCTCCATGTGCCTCCCAGGGTTCTGCGAACTTGACGCACAGCAGTGCAGGCATGCAACCGGAGGGGGGCTCGGATTGCAGGATTGTGTAATGTTGGCTGGCAACGCTCCTCGGTTCCAGCACCTTGGTCTCCAAGGCTCAGAGTATAAGGTCACAGAGGAATTCTGAAGACACACTACCAACCTGGGGTGTGTTTAACACCGGTGAACCTGCAGTGATCTATGTGCATGCTAAGATAAACTTGTCAAATGGCTTGTCAGCCTTATATGGGATTTCACAACAATTTTGGTTCCCAATTAACCTTACAGTGGACAGTTCTTAAAAGAAACATGTTTTACAAATCTAAAGAACCCTTTTACACTTTAAAGAACCTTTGGTGTGAAGGAAAGGTTCCATGGATGTTAATGGTTCTTTATGAAACCACAGATGCCAATAAAAAACTTTATTTATAAGAGTGTCTAATGACTGTCTATCTACTGTGGGGAAAAAAAAAAACATACTTTAAAGTCCCTGACTTTGACTGTATGGAAAAATACTGAGACATTAGTCAAAATATTAGTAAAATAAGGATAATTTTAAAAAAATGGGGTAAACTAACCCTTTACTAATTTGGAAATTGTCTGGAAAATGTGATTAGTGCTTAACAATTTTGCTTCTATTGAGATCTTAATGGTTGCAATGAGGTATTGTGAGATGCTTGCTTACTGAAAACAAAACAAGCTGTGGACAGATCTAGATTATGGCAAAAGTCCTTCAATTTAAGTCTATGGGACATTTTTCTAAGGTTTTTTGTCGATCAGGGAAACATTTTAATGCAAGGTTCAGACTAAATCATATTTTTGTGTTACGTTAGTCAGATTATGCAATTTTGACTGTGTCGTGGACAAGAAACACCTCAGACTACACGTTTCTTCCCGACCAATCGTTGCTTGCCGTTTTTAATAGGGCTGTCAAACGATTAATCGCATCCAAAATAAAAGTTTGTGTTCACATAATATATGTGGGTGAACTGTGTTTAATTATTTTGTGTGTATATATCTATATACACAAATACATACACACACACATGCATGTATATTTAAGAAAAAATTATTATTTATATAAATAAATAAATAATATAAAGTATATATAAATCTATATACAGTATATAGATGAAAATATTTCTTAAATATATACAAGCATGTGTGTGTATTTATATATATATATATATAATAATTATACACAGTGCACCCGCATATATTATGTAAACACAAACTTTTATTTCGGATGCGATTAATCGCGATTAATCGTTTGACAGTTCTAGTTTTTAACGAGGTGCGTGATGTCATTGAGACGGTGGAACTAGCAACTGACTTCCCGGAAACAAGAACGTAACACGCAACGTAAAATATTAAAATAAAAGAATACCTAGCATTTAATAACACTGCCAACAATTTGGGACAAACACATCATAGATAAATAAATATGAATATTAAAGGGATTGAAGCCAGGGATTATGCAGGACAGTGGATCTCCAAGACAGGATTAGGCACTCCTACACTAAATCCAAAGTAATATTGACACTAGCCTTGGCCACTCCACTAAATAATCACATCAAATCTTACATGCTAATTGCTCAAGGAAATTAGATGATTTATGTGTATTCGTAAACAGAACAAGTCATTAGTTTGATCTTTGAGACACTAGGAGAGAAAAGAGGTACAAGTTCTCTGCACCTGTTCCTGACCACAGTTACTCCACAGGACATCTGGCACAAAACTTTCTGCTGGCACGTGAAATCAGTCAACTGCACTCGTGAAAAATAGAAGCCAATCATGTGATCAAACATTAAATTGGGCAACACAGAAACTTACAGTAAGATCTCAGCACACGGAGGGTTAGGACAGGACAATATGCTTGTCTGTCTGCATTGAAATCTGTCAAAATGCGATGACGGTGAATGTGGCAAACCCTAACTGGATTCCTGTCCGGCCTTAATGTTTAGTCCTTGTGGTAAAAATAGTTCTTCACACATTCAAACTTCAACACAAACAGGTCTGACAAGAGGTTTTCAAGAACAATACATTCCACATCAGCAGGCTAAAAAGGCGAAATCACCAAGTCGGCTGAAAAACAAGTTTCCATGCTGGTTAAGACTACAAAGGGTGTGGAGCTGAAGTGAGCTAAAACCTCATACATGCTGTACGTGAACAACAACTAGTGAACTCTCTTCCACACAATTGGTAAAAAAATGTCTATACGCCAATCAGGTCTACACCCTTTCCTCAGAAAAAAAAAAACAAGTAATAAACAATCACTCTTTGGATTTCAAATGTGTGATTTCTATCATTTACTGAGGAAACTGAGGAAGTGAGGCAAGTATTACATGGAACAAG
Source organism: Pimephales promelas (assembly GCF_988280905.1). Taxonomy (NCBI): domain Eukaryota; kingdom Metazoa; phylum Chordata; class Actinopteri; order Cypriniformes; family Leuciscidae; genus Pimephales; species Pimephales promelas. The sequence continues at coordinate 26,933,867 of NC_142789.1, forward strand.
ACACCTCTTCAGAGACTCTGTACACACACTGTTTTTTAAAACAAACAAAAAAAACATAAAACACATGGTTCTCCATTCTTGCATCTAGTACCCAGGGATAGAAAGTCATATGTCTATCTGTAGAGTAGTGTAGGTAGTACAGATACAGTACAGCACTGAGGATTTAAAGCAGCCATGAGTAAAAAAGGTTTGAGCTAAATGTGAAAGTGATATGACTGCCACTAAGACACTTAACTTATTGACTTCATCTTTATTAGACTGACCTTAAAAAAAATATTCAACCTGTCAGCCGAGATGTGCTTATTTTTAAACAGACCAAACGTAAAAACAAGCACATACATGATTGCATTAAGTCTACTGGCTATGTATCTATCTTTGTATCCATGTATCAATCTATCTATCTACCCATCCATCCATCCATCTCGTGGCAATGTATCACTGTTGGAAAATATACACTATGTAGATTTCCATTATTTATAGACCTTACACATCCTCTAAATAAAAATCGACACCGTTACACCTTTCCACGTGCTGTTGAGGACAAGGGAACCCCTTGGAATGGAGCAGCACGTGCTCACTACATATTTGGAAAGAACCTGATGCAAGCAACCAGCATCCGAAGAGCGTACACTCTTAGAAAATAGTTCTATATAGAATCTTAGTGCTACGTATTTGGAACCCCTAAATAGTAATAGAACCCTTTTTAAGGGTTCAATAATAAGAACCCTTTAGAGTTCTTTGTAACCAGGAAAAAGGTTCTAAATGGAACCTTTCCAGATTAAATATTTCATATTATTGACAAACATCAAGACCCTAAAATGTATTTATGAATACATGTGAATGATCACAAAGTTTAAGATATGAAGGTTAGAAAAAGAGTGCCATTTCAGTTTTTCTCCTCCAAAAATCAGCATGATTAAAATGTGATATTAAGTTACTAAACAGTTTAGCGTTGGACATGGTCATTTGAAAAATTCTGACTGATGGGCTTTCTGTCAATGGCATCACAAGCATGCAAAACCTGAGAATATGTCCCAGTTAGTTTTACTTATGACTGTACATGTTAGCCTTAGATGTAGTTCTTCTTTTCAATAAACAAGATAAAATACAGAAAGGTCTTGGCTAAAAATAAATATAATCCAGATAGGGCTGTCAAACGATTAATCGCATCCAAAATAAAAGTTTTTGTTTACATAATATATGTGGGTGCACTGTGCATAATTATTTTATATATATATATATTTAAGAAATATTTTCATATAAACTGAAAATAGATTTAAATATCATTCATATTATATATAAATATAAATATTTTATATTTAAATAATATTTTTTTTCTTAAATATACATGCATGTGTATGTATTTATATACAGTATATATACAAAATAATTATACACATAATTATGCCTCCACATATATTATGTAAACACAAACTTTTATTTTGGATGCGATTAATCGCGATTAATCGTTTGACAGCCCTAATTCCAGAACAAAATGTTCTTATAATATTCCAATACTGGATTTTTTCCCCCACATATTTTCCATTTAATTATTTGAAATTTTTGTTTTGTCCCCAACATTTACACTAAACACAAGGCAGTTTGGTTTTACTCACCTGAACAATGTCCAGAACCATGCCAGCTGCAACTGTCCCAAACCCTGCCAGCAGGAAAGGGAACAAAACCTGGAGTCCAATGGAGAAGGACGTTTCCTTCAGTGGAGCCGGTGGCACCGGGCTTTGGTCCGTACTAGTGTCATCACTCTCATTGCTTTGGCTGGCGTTCTCCAAGAGTGCGTCCTCCTCCCTCTGACCCTTCGCGTTGGCCCGACAGTCGAGGACCACCATGTCCGGCCGCTCGTTCTCCTGATCGGCGCGGTCCGGTAAGGAGGTCACCTCTGTGAGTTCGTACTCCCCGGGAGTCTGCGGCACCTCCTCGGGGTTGTCGGGTAGTATTACCGGATGGACAGACCCATTGGATTGGTGGTATGCCGGCAGCGCCCCCTCCTTCTTCATCTCTATCCTTTCCGTCCCGGTGGACATGTCGGACAGTTTGTCTTGATCTTTCGACCAGAGTACCATGCGGAGGCCTTAGGATGAAAAGTGTCAATTAAGAAGAAATTAAGAAGCTCGAAGGTCTTAAGTTTAGATCAGCCGTTCACCTGATCTCTGGAGATAGTTTATCCCATTAAAGACGGCTGGTGCTGATGAATGAGTCTACAGGTCGAGGAAGAGAGGCAGGTGCGTTCCCCGTCTCCAGGTTTGTGTAAGATCCTGCCTGAACTTGGGTAGCATGCAAATTATGTTCCCCATTCAAAGCAAATTTTCCTTTAAAACAACAACAGAAAGCAACATGTTAGCCTGTGTGCACAAAAAGAAAGAATCCAAGTGAGTTATTCTGCACAAAATTTGTCACGCAAGTGCAAAATGTCACAAAAATGAACGAGAAAAATGGGTCCCAATGAACGTCCGATGCTTGTGTCTCTTGAAGGCATCTATATAACTTTCCAACCAGCGCTGGGCAGTTTGAGGGCTGGAGGCGTCTCACTTTACCTCACGTGGTAAAATGTTTTTTGAAATGTATTTAAAGGTCTCTGGAGCCAGGGTACTGTTACAACTCACTGAAATGCCTGAGTCTGATAAGGTCGACTTGTCACCTGCCAATGGAAATTACACCTATTATAACTTTTTTTAACGATTAAAGCTAAAAATATTCTACTTTCGTCAGTTTGGATCACAATTTTTAAGATAGATATACTGCAGCTATATCAACCTATATATTATAAACTTAAGTTTAACTGCTGCCTTAAATTTTAATAAAATGTGAGTGAAGACCTTTTTTTCAATTTTGAATTGAATGACTTAATAAAACCAAGCTAATAAATTTAAACCCCCTAAAGAAATTACACATTACAAATAATGAAATATTTTCCACATTATTAAAATTATGAAAACTTCACAGTATAGATAGATAGATAGATAGATAGATAGATAGATAGATAGATAGATAGATAGATAGATAGATAGATAGATAGATAGATAGATAGATAGATAGATAGATAGATAGATAAAAGCCGACAGTGATAAGAAAACATTTAAAACCCGGCTTCGCTGTGCAGTTTCATTACAAACACGTCACGGCAAGTATGACGGGACTCACTTTCCGCCGGACGCGAAAAGTTCATAAACTGATTATGATGACGTGATAGGCTTCTTGTAAACACGAGTCAGGACGAAACATTCTGGGCGATTCTTGAGAGAAACGAGCACCCAGAAACGTCTTTTCGGGACGGCAGAAAGAAGGGAGTATACGAGCCAACAACAATTTGCTCATTACCTCCGCACTGAAACAAAATCCCTACTTAGTAGTCCGATCAAATCCAGCGCAGCATGGGACGACGTAAATTAACACGGCTCGGTGCTACTTCACACGTATATCCTTCAGTAAAGAAAGTTAATTCCATTCATTTAAGACTTATTCTACACTTTATACCAATTGAAACAAAGTGGCAAAACAGTTGCTGTTTTTCAGGGCAAAACTTGTGTAACAGCATCAAAAGGTTCTTCTGTGGTTCTGTCGAGCACTTAAAAGTTCAGCAAGAACCCCATTAAACCCCCATTTTGGGTCTTAAATGTTCTTGGGCTATTATGCGGTTTCGTTTGAATTATTAAGTTCTTTCAGTTCTCTAAAAATACTTTAGAATGGTTGATCTGACGTTTACAGATGACTTGCTGAAGATAAACTATAGAATAAAGTTCTTTGTGGAACTTCTGCTAGGTTAAAATAATAATAATAAAAAAAATCTTTATTTGCTTATTGAAATCTTTAACATTTAAACTAATATATATATATATATATATATACAGTTGGGTAGTTTTAAATATTTTACACAACCAATGTAACGTAGGCTATATCAGAACCATGAGTTAATCACCTGTGATTTATGGCTTTTAAACAAACTATTAGAATAGACAGATATGGGCCATAATAGCCTACGTAAACTACAATTAAACAGATATTATGTGTCACGTCATGTTACAATGTTGTATTAAAACCGCAGGTAAATGATTCACTCTGGTCCTACCTTGGTTTGAAGACACTGCAGACCTGCTGTCATTCTCCTGTCACTCCTGGCGGATCTCTGCCCTTATCTATGCTTATGGAGCCGGACCGTGATTAATCAATAACCTCTCGACTGAGGCTGTCAACTCCGATCCGTTACATTGTTCCATTTGACACGCGCTCGTTCCTGCGCATCTATATGACAGGAGGAAGTCGCTAGACGGGCGACGCTGAGGAAAAATACGAATCCTACTATGGAAAACGCTTAGCTCATGAATATCTAAATAGACCTCACAGGCGTTGCTTGGTAACAGTTCCGGAGCGTCCAGTCACGCAACGTAATTATTATTCATGAGCCCGAGCCTTCGCCCAAGTAGGATTCGTTCCTTCGCGAACTGACTAGAGCGCAGTCTTATTTTCAGCCAATCAGAAAGCGGAGCGTCACGGTAGTAATTAACATTCATGAGACAAGCCTTCGCTGTAGTAGGCCAAGAAGGGATCACGCGTGTGTTAATATGTGTTCATTTATAAGTATCAGGAAGCGCAGCTGATTTTAATTTAACAAAACCCTGGATAATCATTGAAACGAAATATGTCTGTCTTCCTGAAACTGTTTCCGATGGCTGTAATACATTCACTTCACCGTAATGCACCCATTGGCAATGAATAGAAGAGGGAATTAAGATAATTGCTATTAAATTAACAGAAATCAATTGAGTTACGTGCAGTGACAAATACAATTAATTTAAAAGAAACATCTGTTCTGTGTAAAGGTGCATTAGATCCATTATTAAACTACACAGGACACTTAATTTTTCTATTCAGTTAATGCAAAAAGAAAAACTAATCAATACTAACAGATTAGAAAAAAATCTGTTGCTGCCTTAAATTTTAAATAGCCAACAATAAACTTGGATGTTTAAGTAATTTCAACTTAAAATACATTAAACTTTTAGATTAAAAGTACATTGACTTTTAATATTGTTGGTTTAACTTAAAAATGAAGGAACCTGGTTGCCTTAAAATTTTAAGTTCATTGAAATAGAAAAATTGAGTTAATACAACGAAGGAGATCCAGAAACTCAAAATATTATGTTATCTGAACTACATAATTTATTTAAGTTGATTTGACAAAAGATAAAATGTTGCGATTACAAATCATGAAAATATTTTTTTTTGCAGTGAAAGTAGAAACTTGGCATAACTCATTTATCACATAATTTTTTTACAGTATATTTTTAATTATAGATATATTTGTATATAATTCATGGTAATATAGCCTATGACGTTTTAAATATGCAGAAACAAAAGAACAACATTCCAACATTTTGATCTCACATGAACCCTGTAACCAACTCAAGAACTTAATAGACAAAATAACAGGGCTTAAAAGAACAATGGAAGGATCTTTGTCGTTTAGTATATGATTTAAAAGTGCAACTTTCTAAACTTTTCTTTAGAAAAGAGAACACGCAATACAAGCCTCAGCACTGAGCGCTCAGAAGTCACACGTGGCTTTACTCTGAGAGCTATCAGGATGATAGCAAGCTGGCCAACTGGGACTCCACAACATGCTTACACCCCAAGGCATCAACACAATTCACAAACTGACCCCTAACAAGATCCCCTGGCGCTCTGTGCTCAGTAGTGCTTCTCAAGGGACACAAAAAGTTGCTTTGAGTTATTATTCTGCTTGCCAACAAGAATGTATAAGAATAAGAGGTCTAAAAATATTTCATATGAATTCCAAAGTAGCTTCTTAATTCTGAATACCTTCCAGCCTTAGGGATCTAATAGGCTACTTCAATCAAAACCAAGCCCTTTTGTATTTTTATTAATTTGACATCCTTGCCTCCTGATAATGGACAAACACTTTACAAAAGTGAATGTGTTTACTGCCCTGTTGTCTTTAGTGACCTTATGGACCTGTATTTTGAAGCATGCATTTGTTTACAAGACACTTTCAAAGGGTCGCCGTGCAGTAACAGATAACCTATTTATTTGTGTTGTCAGAAAGCGTTATCTGACTTGTGATGTCATTTATTGTTGGTGGTTGTGAATGACTATGATAGAAGTGATCACCATTTGTTTAACAGGAATCTTGCTGTATTGACCTGAAAGCATGCAGATGACAGCTACGCATGCCATAAGTCAACCAAAGCACGCAGACAAACAAGCAAATTCCTCAGAGGGCAGCAGGTTAGGAATTGGGATCGGCCACATGAATTCCAGTAAGGAAATCCACATAGCTGATAAAAAGTCAGAGTTTGTTGAACTGCATTAAATGAATGTCAAGTCAAGTCACCTTAATTTATATAGCGCTTTTAACAATGACTGTTTCAGCAGGTTTGCAGTGATAATAGGAAATTAAAGTAATGGAGATTTTTTTGGCTTTACAGCAGCTCAAGAATAAAGTTATTGTCCAGCTAATATAGTTACGATATTACTATACTGTAAAAAAATATTTTCAAGATTTTTTATCACAACATATTTCCTTTTGTCAAATCAACTTTATAATAATTAATTTAGTTGAGATAACTTATTATTTTGAGTTTCTGATGATTAAATTAATCTCCCTCATTGTATTAACTCACTTTTTCCAGTTCAATACAACTTAAAATTTTAAGGCAACCCAGGTTACTTACTTTTTAAGTTAAACCAACAATATTTTTTTACAGTGTAGTAATCACATTTTTTCTTTTGTCAAATCAACTTAAACAATTTATTTAGTTCAGATAACATATAATTTTGAGCTTCTACTGATTAAATAAATCTCCTTCATTGTATTAACTCACTTTTTCAAGTTCAATGAACTTAAGATTTTAAGGCAACCAGGTTACTTACTTTTTTAAGTTAAACCATCAATATTTTTTACACTAAAATATTTATTTTAGTGATGTCACAATCCAAAAAGACCCAACTGAACTGTTCCAAACTCCTGGAATGTTTTGCTCACTGGCTGTACTATATAAGTGATAACCTTATGCACCTAAATCTAAAACCAGCTTGTGGATTGCAAACCGTATTATCTTTATAAATGCTCAGAGTGTTTCTAGAAGTGTTTTCACTTCTTGCTGAGATAGAGATGAGCCAGCAAAACAAATCTATCCATAGCAACAGCATCATGACAACCACCCTCTCCTGGCAACTCTCCGGATGTCTCTGCCAGATTGCTCCGCTGTGCCTTGTTTTTGTCTTCCTCTTAGGAATATTCACTTGGATTTGAACAGTCAGTTACTAAAGTCTATAGTTGTGTACTACTTACCTAGTATCAAAGCAGCTAAACTGTATATTATATCTTGGCACCGGGACAAAAAAAAGTATACCTTGGATGTTATGTCAGAGCCAAACATGTAATGATTACATAAGGGATTTCTATGTTTTAGAACAAGGTGAACACACCTCACATTGGACATGACGCTTGGCGCAAGGTCCAATGCCACAAATTGCACAACGGCACACATTTCAATTGAAGTACAGAAATAATTGATTTTACGGATTATGTCTGTTTATATTGGGTCGTAGTTCACAACTTAAAATCAAACACTTACAGCATTTATTAATCTTAGCTAATGTCGATCTCAATTGACTTCTCATTGGGCCTCACTGACGTCTATGCTATGGAAAAAAACACTAAGCCAATGGGGACATTGCCGACATTCTTCGAAATATCTTCTTTTGTGATCAGTAAAATAAATTTGGAACATCTTGAGGGTGAGTAAATGGCAGAATTTTCATTTTTGGGGAACTATCCCTTTCACTAATGTTAACAAATGAGATGTTACAGTAAAGTCTTAACGTGCCATTTAAATTACAGTAAATACAAATATGTAGCTACTGATGTGTAAAACTGAATATAGCCTGAATTATGTCCTTTTTGAAGGAAGCCTATAGCACTGGGTGTTTTATTTAATGCATACATGCTTTCCGTTATTGCATCTCTATGAGTTGCATGGGGATCACTGTAAATAAATAATAGTCTTTAGCTTAAAAATAGACACCCGTTCTTCCCGACATGCCCTGCTGTCAGCCTTTGTGACATGTCTTACTGGAAACACGAACAGTTCGGTTTGCTTACCTGACAACAAACTGAGTCATTGCCCATATTTCTGCTGGCGCTATCTGATCGTGGGGAACTCTGTGTCTCACTACAGGTGTGCAGAAACACACCTCCTGACCTTGTTTAGCTTGAAAGAGCACATGAAAAAACAGTTTGGAATAATGTTTGAGCTGTTTTAACTGGAAGCAACTTATATAATGTTTTGCCTCAAGATGCACACCAGTAATGAGTTTTTCTAAGGCAAGTTTATAAAAGCTTCTTAAATGTCCTAAGTGAACTAAGGCATAATCCTGACTTAATCTAAGCCCTGTCTGTGAAACCAGTCACCTTGTGGTCATCAAGTTCAGCTCATTGTGGTCATTACCCAGTCGACATGAACAAAAATCTACCGCACTGTGTAGGCTGAGCAAATATAAATAGGCCTACCCATAAAATTTAGCAAGAGCAAATATTCCAACAGGTCAAAGGTACGAATAAAAGTATTCGCTGGGCTACTGTGATTTAAATTATAGTAAAGTAACATGCTAAAAATGACACAGAATACTAAAGGGATAGTTCACTTTGAAATTAATTGTTGGTATGTTTTAGCTTACCTCAAGGGCATCCAAGATGTAGGTGTCTTTGTTTCCGCAGTAGTTTGTTGATATTTTTTAGGTCAAACCGTTCGTTTCTGTCAGTCATATAATGGAGGTCTATGGTCACCACCTCAAAGAGCATGCAGAGAGAAGTCCAAATTAAACATGATTTAATGACTCGTAAATGTAAGTACACATTGATGGCCTAAGACACGAAACGAGCGGTTTGTGTGAGAAAACGAACAGTATTTATAACGTTTTTACCTTTTGTAACCACAGCCACGGCCAAGTGATCTGAGGGCGCGGGCGCTTTGTGACTGTGCAAAACAATATAAATACTGTTCGTTTTCTCACACAAACCGCTCGTTCCGTGTCTTAGGCCATCAATGTGTACTTACATTTACGAGTCATTAAATCATGTTTAATCTGGACTTCTCTGTGCATGCTCTTTGAGGTGGTGACCATAGACCTCCATTATATGACTGACAGACAAGAACGGTTTGACCTAAAAATATCAAAATTGAAACTACTGTGGAAACAAAGACAGCTACATGTTGGATGCCCTTGAGGTAAGCTAAAACATACCAAAAATTAATTTCAAAGTGAACTATCCCTTTAAGAAAAGAAATACTAATGAGTGAGTGAAATACACACTCGATCAGTGAGAGTTGCTAGAAACAAAATAATCACAGCAATAATGATACAGTCATCGACTCTTAAGCAATTACCTATTTAAATCCAAAAGGGGGGGGGGGGTATATATACTATAAATATATGCACTCCTTCAAAATAATTTAATGCTATTTTCTCATCTGCCAGACATAAAAGAAAAGTCCAATGGTTTAGAAAAGTAATAGCACAGCTCTCCTCAACCATCTGTGACATTCGGGGCTGTATGAGGTGCTGGATGAATTATGCGATAAAGTTTAATGTGAACTTTGAGCCTAAAATATAGCAAGCACTAATGATAATATTATAATATATGCCATTTTCAGACACCATCTCTCATATCTGTCCAGATTTAAAGATTATTCCAGGTTAACACTCACAAATTTAGCTCTGCAACGTGATAATGACAAACACCTTCTTGGTAGATAAAGACATTCTCTTGAATTTGTCTTCCTGCTACACTTTCCGCCCACAAACGCAGCAAGAATTACATAGCCTATCTGATTCTAGCTCACAATCCTATTATCTGATTTTACTGAGCTTCAGCGTGTGGCAGCATGCGTTCTATTTGTATCAATACGAGGAAAGAAAATTGTTATATTACACTCCTCGATTTATTATTAAATATAACAGAACATTATTTCAACCCCTGCTTGTTGCAATTAACTTCAAAATCATATAATGTGTTCCTCATTCTGAGTCGCAAGTGTGCTGCTAGTTTAGTGGAGACTGGAGAGTGTAAGCATTTTCCACTTTAGACAGACTTTGCAAGATTTTACCCCATTGTTCTTATGCCTAAACATCATTAAAGCTCTGTTTTAATACATTCAGAGCCGTGTCGCAGATAGCTTAACACAACTAATGTGGAAAATTCTCCACTGAAGCCGGGGACAGGGTGCAAAAGCCGTTCCCGATGGGTCACCCGGTGGCCCTGAGCTCAGCGAGGTCACGTGATCAGAATACTGACCAGGTGCATGGAGCCAGGAGGCACCTCGCACAGGAACGGTTGGTTACAGAGTAGCCTGACTGCATGTATCACATCTTAAAAAGGTACTTCAACCCCAGAACATTTCACCTCATGTGCCCTCAGGGCGCATGTCCAGAATAGGTGATTCACAAATGAGAGTTTAGAGATGTGATTCTCATTAGACCAACACCATGTGCCTGTTAAAGAATAATGCAAGTTTGTTTATGAAATCTAATGCAATGCAGAATTCTGAATGGTGTGGGCTATTTTTAGATCTTCTAGAGAGTCTTCTAGACATGTCAAAACTTGGACAAATTAGGATATAAATCATAGCCTAAACGAAAACTATTATATAATGCATGGCAAGTAAGTTTAGTGGTTGTAAGCATAAATAAACTGATAAATAGTGTCACCAAGTGGTAAACAGTATAATTGCAGCCTTACCGACTTGCTTTGAGAAAGCGATTCATTTGAGCGAGTCGCTCCACACGGTTCGTTCCAATGAACTGATTCAAATTCAAGATTGTTTTCATCGTTCAAATTGTAAACACTCTGCTAAAATAAATAAAAGGTGATGGTCTTACCTGGCTCTCCACCACGGTAAGGCTGGTCTGTTGTATTTTAGAGGGGTTTTAGGCACTGTTCAACAACATAGACCTTATTCAGAGCAGCGCCATGACAGGTATGAAAGTGAGGCTGTGAGGGATAGACTTACCGTGTTTCCATTGGGATCCGCTGTAAAAAGCTGAATAAAGCTCCTAGATTACTTACAATTTTCCACAGCTTATATTGTCAGGAGTTTTTTGTCAACTAAAATTTCTTGGAACGATATTTTTCCAGTGTTTCATGAGCAGAACAAAACGAAAACACATTAAATAACAGTACAGCCCATTGAAGAGATGCATGTCTATCCCTCACAGCCTCACTTTCATTCTCATTAAAAATCAAAGATGGCGCTGCCGTGGTTGTCAGGGTCCATTGAAATGGTTATGAGTAAGATGTGTTCTGAAGAAGCTATAAAGTTAGCTCTACGGCTCTTTTGTGTTAGATAAACTTTCTTGAGAGAAAAACGACAAAAATGTGACGTTGGCCTACCTAATCACAAAAATGGCCGCCGAGACCGGAAGTAGGGTTTTTTCCGGTGACAGCGCTAGCAGTTGCAGTCCGGTTTAAACCGGTCCGTCCCGCTGCTTACCTTTTAATCTTTCAAACCAAAGAACAAACAACCATATCACTTCACAGCTTTTCGTGTTTTCATGGAACAACTGTGGTGAAGTTTAATCACTGCAGACGTGTTAAGGAGGAAGCAGATGTTGAAATGTAGTGTTGATGCCGGTGTTCCGGTTCGGGACGGATGCTTTGAAAAAACATGTTTATTGCACTTGATTATTATCCGATTTGCACGTCATGCACTTTTATGTATTATAAATAAGTATTGGCAAATTAAAATTGTTTGTAGAAGATGTTTTCTGTAACTTTCTTTCCTTTTTACCATGGGTGCGCTTTGCCAGGCCTGCTGTTTACATGTTGCAAGCAAGGGCTGGAACATTTATTACGTGTAGAATACTTTCCAATCTGTTACATGTAGTCTGATAAATTCTGACATTTGTGATATAAAAAAATAAACATATTAAAACAACTTAACAGAACGGTAAGAGTGGAGAGAGGAACGTGCTTTTTCTCCAGTCCAGGCTTTGAATACATTTCCATAAGCAGGGTGAACCTTCAGACCCATTTAAACTAAAATTAAGACATTTAACGTTATTACAATATTGCTTTAAAATAATTGAAAAAGGTGATTTAAGACAAGGACAGAGGACCCTGATATTGACGGAAATCCGTCGTAGGCCTACTCCCATAACGACGGATAACTTGCATATATTTAGTAAATATGAAGAGTTCAGATGCAAAAGCCTCTAAATGCCATTTGAAATTTTCTTCTTTAATGATGATTTTTATCAAACTTGTATATTTAAGTTCAGTAATTTCACTTAAATAACAATTAATAGGTAATTATCATTGCCATTTAAGTGAAATCACGTAACTTAAATATACAAGTATGATAAAAAATCATCATTAAAGAAGACAATTTCAAATGGCATTTAGAGGCTTTTGCATCTGAACTCTTCATATGTTCTCACATTTTTAAATATCTGAAAATTGCATATGTAATATGCAAGGTATTAACACCATATAATTCTGTATGTTTTCAAATATACTGTTAAACCATTTATGATATGGTATAGTTTGAAGAATATTTAACAAGACAGTTAACGGCACCCATTCAGTTTTTATTCAGACAGTAGTTTTTGTGTTTTACAAAAGAAAGATACTCATACAGGTTTGGAAAAACATGACGGTGACACAATGTTCATTGTTGTGTGAACTGTATCTTCAAGTTAATGTATGGAGAAATACACATTTCAAACTTGACTGATGACTAATACTTATAAGATTATCCCTGTTTAAACAAACAGCCAATATTGCTTTAGGCTATATTTCCTGAAAAGCAGGCCAAGAGAATTCCAAGCAATCCGGAACACAACAACACATCAGCACTAGCCTCATTTTGCAGATAAACTGTGTAGAACCACTGCAGCACTTTTTAACTGCATCTCTGCAGTGTGTTTTAGCAGGTCTGAGCGTGGCCGACAGGACCGCAAGACACATTTCACCTCTACCGAGGTGAGAGAAATCAATAGAGACAAATAAACCTCAGGCCAGGAGTCCACACGGTTAGAGTCACTCCCTATTCTGTGTCAACCACTACCCAGCTCAAGACTCAAATAAGTGAGTCACTATTTGACATCATTAAAAAAGAGAGTGAGAAAAGTAAATCCACTGTTTCTTTCCCCCCAAGATAAGAGTGCCATGGTCAATTTTAACCAAGAAACAAGGAAGCAAAAAGAGCAGATAAAGTTCATTTAATGGCAAAACCACAAGCAATTGTAGAAAACCAGGTATTACAGTGCTTTACTTTATTGCTATGTGCATCAAGACACATTATCCTAACAAAATGACAGCAAATGGCCAAGTGAAAACATTATAATAGAAAAATTTAATGATGGCCATAGCTATGATGACTTCTCTAAAGGCTTTTCAACTTCAAAATACTGCATCTCTGAACTCTGTGCCGACAATGGGTGTGTTTACATGCACAATCTTACACGATTATGCTTAATAAACCAGCAGCATGTAAGGTCATGTAAACACATAAATGGTTACTTTTATCAGCCAAAGGTTATAAACCATTTATTCTCTGTGTGCATATGTAAACCAATGACTTCAAATCTCACATTAATGTTTCTTCCTTTGCCGAGATTTTTGAAAGAGCTAAATTGTTGTGCATGTGAACACACTCAATATCATTTTTATTAGTGTAGCATTAAAAACCCCATGGAATCATTTTTGGAGAGCAGATTCCTATTCTGTTTTGATGCATTTCTCATTGCAAAGCAAGTTGGGGTTGAACATTTCAAAAGGCTTGTCTTTACATTTTTTAAAAGCCGTGGAACTCCCAATTTTCGATTTCAGGGTTTTTTTTTAAAGATAAAGTACTTGATGCTACTATAAAATTGCTGAAGACCCTGTAAACATTTAGAAAAAGGATTGCATGTATGTGCTACAGCAGTGCAATTTAACAAGGATGATACTGACCAGAATGAGTGAAAAATACCATATTCACCATACAAATCACCAAAATCTGTTCACACGTCATCTACACAATTAATGCAGGGAGGTATGCACTATGAATATTAATAAAACCTCTAGTGTATTACAAGTTGATCATGCTAAAAATAGCAGTAGATTAATTAGCAACCCTGTAAATACCCTAAACATATCTCAAGACACCGTTATAGGGAGACTGCTGCTAAATCTGTTTCTATTTCAAACGCCTTTATATTCAGTTTCTAAAGCGTGTGTGGCTGTGTTTGTGCATTTGTTGTTGGCTTAACTCGTTCGGTGGTTGTTTGGTGCTGTTGGCTTTAGGCGGCAGATTGTCGTTGCTGTGCATTTTGTAAAAAATTTCATTAACAGCGAGCTTCGTGGAACTAAAATACATGTTGTTCCATAAAATGTGCTTAGTTATTCCTCATCAGATAGTATAGCTTATTCATTTGAACAGTCTAGACTACAAAAACCTTGCTGTGCTGACATTAAGCCTGAAACATACTCTACATAAGTACGTATTGTAAACAAACTAGTTTGATTTCATTCATGATTGCATTAGGAAATATGTCAGCATTGCCACAAGAGGCGGTATAGGGTGCTAAAATTTCACATTTTACCTTTAAACCATTGACATGTTTATAGCTTGCTACCTGAATGTGGATTAGCACTGAAGTCTACTTTCCTGCAGTTTAGCTCTAACCCGAATCAAACACACCTAATCTAGGTCCTCAGGAATACTAGAAAGTTATAGGGAGGTGATTTTGCTCAAGGTTGGAGCAGAAAAGTGGACCTCGAGGGCCAGAGTTTAGAACCCCAGCTCAATGGCCGCCTCTGCAATGCATTGGCCAAGATTTCAAATTTGGGTAGAGCTGTGTTTCCCAACAACCCTGTTCCTGAAAATACCAACAGTACACATTTTGTATGTCTCCATTATCTGACCCATCTATTTCTGGCCTTGGGCTGTGTTTAACTCCACTTTTAGACATACACTCGTGAACTAA